>NW_028142311.1:0-91414 GCF_055691185.1 Crinia signifera | reverse complement strand
ATAGATATGACATACTAAGACACTTCGATGCTCCGATCTCCCGTTTCTATAAAACCTGGGGCCCATTCATACATAGCCGTGACCCCGATTTGAAAGATAAAATATGCAAACTTTTCGAAACACATACAGATAATTTCTATATATAACCTAGCAGAATACTCTGCTCTTTACCCTCCGAATAGCTAAGGAACACAAAATCTAATTAAAATAGCCATCGCAAAAAAACCCTCCCCACCCCCCCCCTCCCCTCTCTCCCATTTATCGTTGTTCTGAAAATTTGTATGCTAATTGATATATTTATATACCATAAGTTTATATAATATAAAAATGAAGGCCGCATGACTCTGTACACCTGCTGCAAAACTAAGACAATCCAACACTTACAAGAAGCAATGACATTGCCTACAAAGGATTGTGCCTTAAATGTCAACATTACCAGTTCATTCAAATGTATACAATGTCTATGCAAAAACACCCTAACCTGATGTAAAAACTATTCATCTGTGACGATTGCGAACCTGAATAAATATATTTTCAAAAAAAAAAAAACTGTATTTGAACAGTCAGTAAATACAGTATTTACCATTTGAGCATGTACTGATTTAACCAACTGCATTTGAGAACTCAGGTCAAACAGGTCACGGTGCTGCACTATTTTTAGTACCAGTATGTGAATCGAGTGATGTCTCTCTGTGTTAAAGCATGTGACGTCTGTGACAGCTGCTCGTGCACGGAAGCTGAGGCTAGCTGAACATCTTTAAGATCAAATCAAATTTGAAAATGTTTTTTTTCTTTTAGAAATCTGATCAGTATTTAAAATTGTATGTTTCATTTGTTTTTTAAACCATTATGTGACAGTAACATTTGTTTTTTCTGTCTCCTCAGTCAAGTAGAAATACGATCTGACTGCTATTTCTGTTCTCTTTTAAAATTTACAAGTAAAGTACAGTTACATTATGTTTGCAGATAAGATATTTCTTATATTTCATTGATTATTTCTACTAGAATTTTGCCTTAAAGCAAGAAATATGTGATATGTACACTAACCCACATTATGTGTGCAGTTAGTCTTCCTATGTCAGTACTTGGAAGTTCAGTGGTATAATTTTAGACCATCACTAGTATAATGACTTAGTATACAGATTGCTTAGAATGTAAAAACAAAACACGGATTACTATTGTTCTTCATATGTTATCCTTCATAGCCTAATATGAACACTGATACCTTACTGGAACATTTTTACAAGCCACAGAGTGGCTCATTCCTGTTTTAGGATTTTGTTGAATTTTTATGTTCTGTGTTTAGTTTGTATGTTCTCTCCAGATAATTTTTCTGGGTTTTGCCTTATTCACTTGTCATTGTTCTTGTATCTGTGAGCACAGCTGCTCAGGTGAAGCTTGTGAACTTTATAGTCTGTTTTGTATCATTTGTGGGTTAAGTCAGTTTTCCAATTATGACCTCATAGCCTCCACGAGTGCCTTGTATATAACGATAAATCCATGCTGCAACGGAGTTTGGGTGGACCTAATTCACCCTTCCAGCCGGGGCTGCTACAGGTGAAGACTAGTAACTCGCAGGCACCGGTGGACCACTATGGGGATATAATATAATATTATTATTTTATGTATAAGGTGCCACAAGTGTTTGCACCTCAAAGGGCCCAGTCTAGGGCTTCAGACTAAGGAGAGCTGTTGAAAAATCACTACCAATCACAGCTTCACAGTTAGTTTGTAATACCACCTCCTAACAAAACATCGATACTAGAATGAATGTCATAGCCTATATTGACAACTGTGGTATGCAATCTCTTGATTAATTGGTTTATAACTATGCTAGTGGATTAATCTTTTTCCATAGTATGAATAATGCCCAAGTTTCATAATTATTTTCTCCGTTATATTTGTATGGTTAATTACACGTTAATTGTTTTAAAAAAAATATGTTTCTTAAGTGTTTTGTTTGCTCCATGGGCGAACCATTGTGCAAACAAACAGGGGATATATGTAATAAATATATTTTTAGTTTTATAATGACATAACTGCTGCTGTGCAGTTTTCAATGTATTATTTTGTTATACAATAACCATGCACATTCAAATAATGGTTATTTACATAACACAAATGGGAAAAATTAATGTCTAAGTATTATTTAATAAGTATATATGCCTTGATAAGATTCCTTGTATGGTCTGCGACCACAACATACAGTATTTTAGTTTCGGATAATGTGCAAAGTTAATTTTTTTTTTGTGTTTCTAGTAGATTACCTCTTACCAGAATCCTGATTTAGTTTGGACTTTGGGTCACTACAAAAAACCAGGGTGGAGCTAGTCTACCCCAGAAAGGCGGCTATTAATGGCAAAGTCAAAGACCTGCGCAAGTGCCTGCTGACACAGGATATGGTAACAGAGTCAGAATTAAAGGATACTGTGGTTTTACTACCTCAGTCGCAGAAGCACAATTCAGGTTGAAGTCAACTTCTTACAGACCTGCCAGCCAGAGCAAGGGTTAATTCTGTGCTCATCCCAGATTAGCATAACATCTGCACCACTGTCATCCACATTTTAGGGCTTATCATGTGTGAGACATTATTGATTATATGTTATTAAATGTTTTATAGATAAAATCAAAAATATGTAAATTATGAAGTTAAATCTACAAAATAGTCAGACAGAAAAGATTTGCCTTATGCTACCTCATAGAAACATCTAGACTGCTATTGGGGATAAGACAGTAAGTATTTGCACTGTACAGAGACAATTATTAAAAGTTATTCAGTAACAATAGTATCCATTATGAAATGGAAGATGGATTCTGGGGAATTGTGACCTGTTCACAGACTACACCTCAGGACAATAGTGTGTGCCGTGAAGATCACGTGTGCTCACATTGATAAGGCAGGCCAGAACCCAAATTTGGGTCTCCGTCAAAACAGATGGAAGGTAGAATGGAGAACCGCAACCGTGCACACACAGTACGTGGAATACCTATCTAGGGTCTTGAAGAAGATCTGGGGTAGGAGAGCCAGTACTAAAGCATTTTGGAACTCCATGCTCTAAATAAAAATAAAAAATACATGTAGAAAAGGCTGTCCAATCCTGGATCGTAGTTGTGAGCTTGGATATTTGGTTCAAGTTTCCTGGTATTACCAATAGCTTCTCTAGTCTGTGTTCATTGCACATAGCTAGGGTTACTGACGTAGATAATGTTACACAAAATTAGATTTACTATAGATATAGATTAAATTGCTATAGTTTGAGAATTTACATTGTCTCAATCACACTAAGTGATTATAAGTACAATGGCCTTATTGTCTCTGGAGTGCAACATACTACTGACATTAAATTAAATGAAAAACATCTTTGATTAAGAAAAGCACAATAACTATTCCATATTATAAGTGAATTCACGATTTAAGGTTCAATGAAGAGAAAAGTAATTTAAAGCTAATGACACTGGTTTAATGTGTATAATAGTCTAAGATATTAGTCGACAGTCTATTTATCATATTCGTATTGTTCCTACATACTGACAATATTACTAATATCCATTGATTGACTATATAATTGATACAATGATGAAAAGATAGGGTGATAATTAACAATTTTCTTTCCACTTACACTTAGCTGAACATATGGTATCCATAAGAAAGATGATCATTTATAGAGATAATTCTATATTTTTGAGACCGATAGTTATACATATTAAGGGATGAAGCTGATTCTACACAAAGAATAATGCATGGGTTTATTCTTAGTAAGATTCTAATAAAATGGTTTATGAATCAAGACAATAGGTATTGGGATATATATGCTTATAGTGTGCATCCCTCAAGTGTTGAAATGCTTCCGTTTGTGTGGAAAGAAAATAAATGCAACAGTCACTAATGCGTTCTCTTCTAAGACTGCAGATATCCGTATGATGACAGTGACTAGTCCACCGCCTACTGAAATGTATGCAGCCTTTATTGAAAGACAAAATGGACTCAGAAATGATTTCTAAATTGCTGCAAAAAGTGGGGACTGATAAAATGGATTTTGATTATATTAATTGTTGCATCAATGTACAAACATTTCGTGTGAAAAGCCAGCAAGACATATCAATGGGACATAAGCTATTGCAAGCTACTATCACCTGTTCCTGTCAATCAAAGACCAATCAACAAGCTATTATGAGGATCACCAGTTGTTGCTGTCAATAGAAGAGATCGTGAAGTGAATGTATAGCTTAAATGTATACTCTAATTACAACATGTTTACGTCAGAGAGCTGACTAGAATTGCTGACAAGTACTAAATACGTTCTTCCATATATGTAATGATTTAAATAGTTAGCATTATCACCATATATGAAAGCACCCCCATACTATTGTGGCCAAAGATAGATAGGTTTAAAAAGTATAAATTGGATCATGTGACACAGCAAAAAGAAGGAGGGCTGGGGCCTGCCCCTCCTCCTTCTCCACACTCCACGTTCCTGGATGCTGTGCTGTTCTGTTCTGTCTGTCTGGAATTAAGCAATATTGTATAATATATTATTTTGGATAAATATGTAATTACGTGTCATTTATTTATCCTCGAACTTAACAGTGGATTTATTCCCAACTTATCACTATCCACGCTCACCCGAAGCGTGGAGAGCCCCGCGAGGGGCGGCGGTACGCGTCCTACGACCTTTTCATACCCCCACTATCCACTTCGGCATGGAGTTGAGAATAGAATAGTGTGGCGAGCGCAGCGAGCCACAGAGCCCGAAGCGTGGCGAGCGCAGTGAGCCGCGCGAGGGGACACGCATACCTTCACAGCTATCTGCGTCCCCTCGCGGGCTTCACAGGTGTCAGCGTCCGCTCGCCACGCTTCGGGCTCACGCTGACACCTGTGAAGCCCGCGAGGGGACGCGGATAGCTGTGAAGGTATCAGCGTGCGCTCGCCACGCTTCGGGCTCGCTGCGCTCGCCACACTATTCTATTCTCAACTCCACGCTGACGTGGATAGTGGGGGTATGAAAAGGTCGTAGGACGCGTACCGCCACGCTTCGGGTGGCCGTGGATAGTGGGATTTACACGGTCCACAGCTGTGGCGTCCACTAGTGGCACTGAGGGTGGGTTTCAATAGTGTTCCCCTAGGGCCACCTAAATTTAAATGCTTTTGCGTCTAAATTTAGATGTACCCCTTCACCTAAGTAAATCCAGACGCATTTGCGTCTGGGTTTACAAGCCCCAACACCTTTGCGGCTTGCAAGGCGCCTGTATTCTAACGCTTTAGCGTCTGAATCCAGGCTTTCCGGCTTCTTAGCGGCTATCTATGTGACTCGAGATTCAAACGCAGTTGCGTCTGAATCTCGCGTACAGTTTAGAAGCGCCGGCATCGCTGTGCCGGGGTGTGCACTTTAACATACCCCCGTTGTCAGCGGTGCCCAGGCGCTGCCTATTTCACTGTGGAACTACAAGTGCCACAGTGACATTGACCTGTCAGCGCTGCTGCTGCTGGCCGGCAGCTACGCTGTTTACATACAGCTAGAGCGGCACAAGCTCAGTCAGACAGAGCTAGAGCGGCACGCGCACGGTTAATCAGAGCCTCTGGCAGGCTGCCAAGTTTCATAGCTAGAGCGGCACGCGAGCCTCTGCACTTCCGGCGCCGTGAAACTACACAAGTACCATAGACGCTGTGCGCATGCGCACAGCATCTATTCTACTAGATTGGGGGGTCTCCCAACTGCCACCCCCCGCAGCGGGACAATGCCTGCCGTGGGTGGGACAGCGGGACAGGACCCGAAAATCGGGACTGTCCCGCTGTAATCGTGACAGTTGGGAGGTATGGTATAACCATCCAGCAAGCAATCCCGTACATGTACTTGGTGTCACCTGAACGCAGCAGTGATCCCAGCCTATATACAGTATGCCCAGTTTTCCTACATCTGCACTAATGGCTACGTGCAGTTTGCTAGCCTGTACGGTTTGGCGCACCTGTATCTCACCACATTGGCATGCCGGGCACATATTTACCATTACACTCACATGTGTTTATTATCATAGAACATAGCAAAGCGCGCATAGCTACTGCAGCAGAGAGAGAGAACATATGGTATACACACAGAGGCTTTCCATAGATTATAATCTGGTCTATATACACCTGTGTCACACTTTGGGAAAGCAGATAGATAATATACAGTGTATAATAATGCAGACAG
The DNA here is from genome assembly GCF_055691185.1 of Crinia signifera. Lineage (NCBI taxonomy): Eukaryota > Metazoa > Chordata > Amphibia > Anura > Myobatrachidae > Crinia > Crinia signifera. The sequence goes on along the minus strand of NW_028142311.1, from coordinate 85,226 downwards.
CACTGGGGCTGAGATATTACAACCTGAGCCATAGAGTAGCGCTGCTGAGGATACACTGGTATGCCCATACACATAGATATCCCCAGTAGCACCATACAGCAGCCCTGTGGGAGTCACATACATGACCAACATACAGACTGAGCTCCAGTCCTCACCCACAGGTTGCTCAATGCTCAGGGGGTGTTCTGCACATGTGCACTTACCAGCCGCTTCTTCTACGCAGGGGCAGAGCGTCCATGGCGTCCCAGTCAGTGACTGCCTCCATCAGAGCAGCCGGGGCAGAGTGCTCATGTAGGGGGAGCAGCAGTGATGACCATGCAATATGTGCCAGGTGTAGTTCCAGCAGCTGCTAATAGGTGGCGATGGTGCGGCACAGCGTGAATGACGTCACTGCATTGTAGCTACGAGATACACGGACAGTCCGTGTATGAGTGGCTGGTACAGTGGCGTGTACCGTTAGTTCAGCGTCTGGGACAGCCACTCAGGCTGAGCCACCACGGGTTCGAATCCTCCTCCAGTGTCTGCTGTTTCAGGGGCGTGGGGTGTAGCCCCTTCGGATCCGGGAGCAGCCTGAGTTTTTGACTCATCCACTGATACCACAATATTTTCTGCTCAAACTACATAATATTAATAATTAGCCACCATATATAACCAGGAGGAATAACTTTAAGTGGGGGCAGGACGGAGACTGTGTACAGACCAATTACCATTACGGCTGCTCTGATGGAGGCAGTCACTGACCGGGACGCCATGGACGCTCTGCCCCCTCGTAGAATATACAGTTTATTCATTGGCACAAAACAGCAAAATAGGTTAAAATTAAAAAAGTGCATTAAGAAAAAGTGAATAGAAATTGGAGCTGTGTGTCCGTGTCGCTGTACACTTATACAGTGCCCGTGTCAGCAGATTTCCACATACACAATTTTCGGTACTTGTGAGTTATCTGGGCGCCCGATTTCTAAATCGGGTCGGATCGGGCACATCGCATCGCATCGCATGCGACCATCGGATGCGATGCGATGACCCGATTTTTCCATAGGAATCAATGTTAAAATGGACGGAGTCCATTTTAACATGGAATTCAATGGGAAAAAGGGGTCCTTTTCATACCCCTACTATCCAAATGGGCATGGAGTTGGATATAAACCTGTGGCGAGCGTAGCGAGCCACCGAGCCCGAAGCGTGGCGAGCGTAGCGAGCCCCGCGAGGGGACATAGAATACCGTCCCCTCGCGGGGCTCGCTTCGCTCGCCACGCTTCGGGCTCGGTGGCTCGCTACGCTCGCCACAGGTTTATATCCAACTCCATGCCCACTTGGATAGTAGGGGTATGAAAAGGACCCCTTTTTCCCATTGAATTCCATGTTAAAATGGACTCCGTCAATTTTAACATTGATTCCTATGGAAAAATCGGGTCATCGCATCCGATGGTCGCATGCGATGCGATGCGATATTGCATCGCATCGCATCTGATTGTATGCCTTAACTTAAGGCATACAATCAAAAAATCGGGCGCCCAGATAACTCATAAGTACCCAATTTTCTTTAATAACTCATGTCGACCTATTCCTGTGTTGACCTTTTTCATGCAGCCTTTTGGATTGTGTCGACCATTTTCAGGGTCAATTTAAACCAGGTCGATCTTTTTCATATGTAGACCTTTTCACTGCAGACCAATAGATCTAATTACTGTCGACTTAATGACCCTCACCCCTGGTCACAGCATCTATAAACTGTTATGTAGGACAGGAGACAAGTCCCGAAAACGAATAGCATTCCTCCCAACTGTCCTGATTACAGTGGTACGGTCCCGCTATTTGGAGCCTGCCCTGATGTCCCTTGAGGGGAGGTGATCATGGCTGCTCTGCTTTGTGGGGCAGCCGGTGATTGCTGGATAGGTGCAGCAAGGAGAGACGGGGCTGGGTACGCTGGCAAAGAAGATGGAAAACCCGGGGCCTCGATGCCCGGTCCCGCCCCCGTTGCACATAGCCCCGCCCCTTTCCAGGGCCAGCTGCATGCAGGTCCCACTGATCTATTGGTAAAAGTTGGAAGGCATGTTTGATGTTCTGTGTATACAATACATTCCTTTTTCTTTTTTAATAGTAGGATCGGCAGCAATTAGCTGTATGCTCTGGCCTTCGTCTGCGGATCTTCACCTCCAATGAAGTGTATGGCCTTTGTCAAACATACATAAAAAAAAAAAAAAAATGATACCCGATCTATTGTCTGCGGGCGCGGCCTGACGGGCAACCCGTACAGACAGACGTGATTCTAGTCTGGCTCTAAACACAGATATTTCTCCATTCCCTGGAGAGAAATTGGCCTCACACTCCTTGCTGAAACAGGTAAGGATCATATGGTCGACCTAAAGATTGTCGACAGTCATTAGGTCAACATACTGCAAGGTTAACATGGGTCAAGGTCAACAGGTCATTTGGTCCAAAAAAGCATTAGGTCGAAATGGTCTAGCTCAACATGGGGTTTTGTACTTTTTTTTTTTACCCGAATGCCGACACAGTCAACATGGACACAGGATTAAGTGCACCGCATCCCCTCGCATGTCTGGCTGTGCTTGGCACTCTATGTTATTCTCCTACCACACCCTAGTGCAGGCATTCCCAACCACGGTCCTCAAGGCACACCAACAATACAGGTTTTAATGATATCCAGGCTTGAGCACAGGTGACTTAATTAGTACCTGTGATTTGGATTAATCCATCTGTGCTGAAGCCTGGATATCACTAAAACCTGCACTGTTTGTGTGTCCTGAGGACCGTGGTTGGGAACGCCTGCCCTAGTGGATGGTAGGGCATGAAATTCCGCCTGTCGGCACATGTCGGCTCAAAAAAAAACCCAAAATTCCAGTGAAAAACCCAGTCGACCTAGACCATGTTGACCTAATGACCTGTCGACCTAGACCCATGTCGACTTTGCAGTATGTCGACCTGATGACTTTCGACCATCTGATACCGCTGATACCGGTTAATAGATAGAGGTTATCAATCCGCACAGCCTGTAATTGGTATAGCTATCTCACCCCTGCATTACTATATTAAGTATCAATTGGTAATGGGGGAGGCGCACCCAGGAATATGTATTAGACTTGGAAGCAAAGAAAGATAAAGTATTCCTACAAGGGGCAATCTAGGTTAGCATATATTAATGTTCTGATTAATGTTATAGGTACATTAATAAAGTGACCCAAGAAACAGAGAATTGGCTAAAACATGATGTTTATTGATTCATTTATTAAGGACAGCGAAATATTAAAAACATAAGTGAAAAGTGATAAATGTGAAATAAAGTGCATTAGAAAAAAAATTAAAATAAGTCTGTTACGTGTGTGTTATCGGTCATAGCATGTGTGTCTGTAATACTGTTATTAATCTCCACGCAAATATCAATTATTGCTCTAATTAGGCAGTCTTGTAAATTCATTATCAAAGGGACATGTGCACGTTTCAAGATGACGGGTGCAGCAAAATTGTTAGGAATAAAGGTGCGTACACACGGGGCAATATGATCGCTAGCAATATATTGCTCAGCAATCATATTGCCCAGTGTGCCGTTTTCATCTGCGACCAGAGATGGTCGCAGATGAAAATTTAAACACTGCTGGGTGAAGAGGCAGGGGATGTCGCTGGTCGGAGGAGCATGCTCCTCCGACCAGCGACCATTCAGGGGCTGAAAACGGGAGCGCGCACCCGGCGATTTATCGCTGGTGCACACTCCAATCACTGGCAATATGGTTGCTCAGCGACCATATTCCCAGCGATTTCAGCCCCTATCGCCCCCGTGTGTACACAACATAATCGCCCCCCGATGACGTCAGCGAACCGGGACCAGGGCGGTCTTTTTGTATGGGCTTAATGGGCACTTGCTCTGGGGCCCCAGGTGTATAAGGGCCATACTCTGATAGCTGAGGATCCCCTTTTTCCAGGGATACCAGAATTTTGAAAATCGGCCCTGGGGAAATGGAGATATCCAACTTCAAAGCAGCAGTCCACATCTGACCTGTTAATTGCACTTCCCAGTCAGAATTCTCAGGTTCTCTCTGACTAAAGGTGCATACACACATACAGATTTTCTGTCTGATCTATCTGGTGGGAACAAAAACCCGGAAATGTATGGGAGCAGCTGACATTAAAAAAATTGTTCCCCAACACTTGAAAACAGACAGTTATCAGTCAGACAAATTGTTTAAATCATTCTGATATAACAAATTTATCATTTATGCATTTGGGTGGAAATTTTTGATAGTCATATGCTCCCATACATTTTCAGGTTTTTGTTCCCACCAGATAGATCAGACAGAAAATCTGTACGTGTGTATGCACCTTAAGGCTGGTTTCACACACTCCGGCTCCTGCCGGACGGTGAAATCCCGCACGGCCAGGGAGCCGTGCCGCACACACTAGTTGTGAATGGACACTATTGTGTCCATTCACACGGGACGGCCACGGCCCGGCCGCACGGTTGCAGCCGAATCCCGCCACTGGAAGGGATGGCTGCCGGGCTGTGGCCATCCCTTCCATGATAAACTAGTGTGTGAGGCACGGCTCCCTGGCCGTGCGGGATTTCACCGTCCGGCAGGAGCCGGAGTGTGTGAAACCAGCCTTAAGGTGCCCATACACGTCTCGATGCGGGCGTGCATTTTGAGCTTAAATAGCACGCATCGCATGCCTTGTACATGCGTTGTGCATGCAATGCGATGAAAAGCAAGTACAAAAAGTATGTGCAGCACATACTTTTTGTACAGTGCGATGAGATGCCGCGGGAGCGCGCATCTCAAAGCACACATTGCACCCGCCGCATTGGAATGTGTATGGGCACCTTTAGAGTTTTTCTGAGGAGGGGAGAATAGGTAAGGGATCGCTAAAATCTGTGGTAGGGCATGCTGGGAAGTGTAGTTCCACAACAGCTGGAGGGCCATGAGTTTGACACCACTGCTAAACCCCTTAATGCCCATTACATGTAATCACAACCCACCACCTAGCATCATGCCACACCTCTTCCCTTAGCCCAAAGCAGATTAATCTTGCACCTCCTCTCCCCTCCCTCGCTCCCCCCCCCCCAAGACATACTCTTCGCCAGTCGTGACCGAAGAGTGCACTCACATAGAATTGGTCGCAGGTGGGGGTACTGCAGCATCTGTCGGATAGGGCACCTCTCTCCTCCTCAGCGTCGTTCCTAGCAGCGTTGGGCTGTGTTCTCTGCCGCAGCGCCCTGGGGGCGGAGTTGGGGCAGCTGTCTCCCCGCCTGTATCCTTCCCGTCTATGTTGGGCGGTGTCCTGAGCAACGTCCTGGGGGTCCTCAGTGGCAGCAAGGTTTTAGTAGCATCCTGAAGGGGAGGGAAGAGGAGGAAAACATCCATATTTAAAAAAAAAAAATGCTGGTCTACAACAGTATGTAAAAATAGCGGCATAGTGAGTTTAGGAGAATCCTGTTCAAAAACTTGCAAAGAGATGGTGCCAGTGTGCACGCTCAGAGAGCAGATAAAGGGCGGGAAGGGGATTAAAAATAGGTCCTGGCATTTAAAGTACACAGGCCCACCTTGGTGTCAATAGTGTCAACACATTTGTGCGCGAGCGCTCAGGAAAAGAGGGTGTGGACACTCAAAATTGGCCTTGTGTAGTGTTCCACACCATATACCACTTCTACACATTCTGCAACAAAATAATAGACCCCATTATACTTGCCCCTTACACATTATGCCAAACGTATTGAGACAAAATTCACATAATGCCACGCGGATTGAGCCAAAATTCACATAATGCCACGCGGATTATTCTTTATTCCCAGCGGTGGCAGGCGGCATTTCAAGGAAAAAAACCCTAACCCCATTGCACCTACCCCACACTGTCCCCCATCGCAGCAGCCCCACACTGTCCCCATCGCACCAGCCCCACACTGTAGTCTCCCATCACACCAGCCCCACACTGTCCCCATCACACCAGCCCCACACTGTAGTCTCCCCATTGCACCTGCTCCACACTGTAGTCTCCCCATTGCTCCAGCCCGCACTGTAGTCTCCCCATTGCAACAGCCCCACACTGTCACCATCGCACCAGCCCCACACTGTCTTTCATCACAACAGCCCCTTAAATTGTAAGCCATCAAAATGTCACCCTTATACTGTATGTAGAAATGGAGGAGGGCGGCTGGTGCAGCAGTAAACGGGAGGCCGAGGCAGCAGCGTGGGAGGGTGGAGGAAGGAGAGGCAGTCAGGACATGGTGGCAGCGGGGGTAGCCGGCGACATCATGCAGCAGTCTGACTGTACTCACCACCAGACGGTCCACACCAGGGCAGCGCTGCAGGGCTGACCAGTCTCCTCCTGTGGTCCAGGCGGCGCAGCTCCCGGAAGTACGCGTCCACTGTCCTGTGATCTGGAAAATACAACTGCTGCTCCAGATGGTAGTGGCAGCGATAGTCTGCGGTGATAAAAACCTGGTAGTCTGTGGTCAGCAACAAAACGCGTTTCTCCGCCTCAGGGTCAGCGGCTTCCTCAGTTGTGCTGACATTAGTGTAGACAGCGCTATTTATAGCAGTCCCGTTCGCGGGGTTATTACAGCCGCACTTCCGGGTTTGCGCTCCATGCCTCGTTTCCAGATGGATCCATTTATAATCTCTCGCGGCCATCTTTAGCTGCGTTCCAAGCCTCGTTTTGAGTTTAGCATATGACGACAATCTCTCGCGGCCATTTTTATTTCATATACCAAGCCTGCATTCCAAGCCTCGTTTTAGGTTTTAACATATAACACTGATCTCCGGCGGCCATTTTTATTTTGTATATCAAGCCTCGTTTTAGACATACTGGCCGTCTATGTAACCAGCTCCAAGCCTCACTTTGGGAGCCGTTTTTATCCTTCCTGCTTTCCACTCAAAAAGCCTGCTATTTCCATAATGCCTGTATTCCATGCCTCATATCACTATGGCCTCAACATATACAACACAAACAACAATTAACATATAACGACAAATATAGATGTATAACAATTTATACATAATTATAAAAAACGAATATACATAGTTTCTTCATATTTTCATTATTGTTTTTTATCTCAATTAAGATTAGTGTTGATTTCTTTATGGTAATGCAGATTACCCCATTATATGGCAATAATTCTTTTAACATCTCTCCACAGGATGCAAGTAATTCATCTCTATTCAATAAACCATAATATCAATTCTTTATATATTAATCAATAGTATAAATTTACATAATTTTAAACACCTTAATTATTAATCAAACCAATTTTGACTTTCAATTAATTTGTATCTACATAGGACATAAAGAATATGACCCATTGAGTCAAAGAATGTGCACACAGAGAGGACTCCCACTATTTTTCCCCCACTACACATTATTCAACTCAATGCTGTCATTAAGGCCCAACGGATTTAAAGTTCTGAGGCAGAAAATCCAGTATGCCTCCCTCCTGCATAACTGGACATATCTGTCTCCCCCCCTTGGGGTATTTTTGATATGTTCAATACCTATCATACGGATCCCATTAAAATCGCCACTTTGGCAACCCGCCATGTGTCTGTACAAGCTGTTACTCTTATTCATTTTTATTATATTGCGCTTGTGCTCCATGAATCTAATCTGCACTTCCCCTCCTCCTCACCCCTCTCCTCTTCTCCTGCTCTCCCTTCTCCTCTCCTCCTCTACTCTGCTCTGCTCCCCCTCCTCTTACTCCTCTCCCTCCTCCTCTTCTCTGCTCCCCTTCTCTCTCTCCTCCCCACCACTTTTCGTCGGAGGAGGAGGAGCATTTCAATCGCTGCTGATCATGTACCATGCAGCACCAATGACAAGAGGTACACAGTGCCTTCTGTGCTACTTCTCTACATGTCCGCTTCTCTCCTCCTCCACTCCTTTGCTCCTTCTCTGATCCCCCTCCTCCACTCCTTTGCTCCTTCTTCTCTGATCCCTCTCCTCCTCTCCTCCTTCCCCTCCTCCTCTCCCCAGCTCTCCCTTTCCCCTCTTTTGCTCTCCTCACCAATTTCCCCACACTTTTCTCTCTCTGACTGCCAGTGAACCTGTGCTGGGGTACAGGAAGAGAAGACCCAGCGCCGGGGAGATGGAGCAGGAAGAGATGACTAGCACAGAAGAAGAGAAAGTGCAGCAGACCCAGTCTGCCCAGGAGCAGGGGCAGCAAAATCATCGCTACCATCGCTGCTGATTGTCACAGGAGGTACCCAGCACCAGCTTGCACTGCGCTCCCTTCTCTGCACCTCCTCCATGCCTCCTCTCCTCCTCCTCTCCCCCTCTTCTTGTCTGCTCCTGCTCTCTGTTCTCCCCTCCTCCTCAGCTCCCCAACCACCTCCTCCGCTCCCCCTCCTCCTTTCCTGTTTCCCCCTCCTTTCTTTTGCTTCCAATACTCCTCACCCCCTCCCCTACTTTCCTTTCTTCTTTCCTCTCACTCCTCAGCTCCCCTTCCTCTTCTGCTTCCCCTCCTCCTCTCGCTTCCCTCCTGCTCACCTCCTATACTCCGCACCCCCTCCCCTTCTCTGCTCCTCCACTCCCCCCTCCTCTCCTTCACTTCCCCTCCTCCACACCCCCTCTCCTTTTCTCTCTCCACCCTCTCTCTCTCTCTCTCCACCCTCTCTCTCTCTCTCCACCCTCTCTCTCTCTCCACCCTCCACCCTCTCTCTCTCTCTCCCTCTCCACCCTCTCGCCTCACCCTCTCTCTCTCTCTCGCCTCACCCCCCCCTCTCTCTCTCTCGCCTCACCCTCTCTCTCTCGCCTCACCCTCTCTCTCTCTCGCCTCACCCTCTCTCTCTCTCTCGCCTCACCCTCTCTCTCTCTCTCTCGCCTCACTCTCTCTCTCTCTCTCGCCTCACTCTCTCTCTCCTCACCCTCTCTCTCTCCTCACTCTCTCTCTCTCTCGCCTCACCCTCTCTCTCTCTCTCGCCTCACCCTCTCTCTCTCTCGCCTCACCCTCTCTCTCTCGCCTCACCCTCTCTCCACCCTCTCTCTCTACCCTCTCTCTCTCCACCCTCTCTCTCTCTCCACCCTCTCTCTCTCTCTCGCCTCACCCTCTCTCTCTCTCTCTCGCCTCACCCTCTCTCTCTCTCGCCTCACCCTCTCTCTCTCTCGCCTCACCCTCTCTCTCTCTCCCTCTCTCTCTCTCCACCCTCTCTCTCTCCACCCTCTCTCTCTCTCTCCACCCTATCTCACCTCACCCTCTCTCACTCTCACCTCACCCTCTCTCTCTCTCGCCTCACCCTCTCTCTCTCTCGCCTCACCCTCTCTCTCTCGCCTCTCTCCCTCTCTCTCGCCTCTCTCCCTCTCTCTCGCCTCTCTCCCTCTCTCTCGCCTCACCCTATCTCTCGCCTCACCCTCTCTCTCTCCTCACCCTCTCTCTCTCTCTCTCCTCACCCTCTCTCTCTCTCTCTCGCCTCACCCTCTCTCTCTCTCTCGCCTCACCCTCACTCTCTCTCTCACCCTCACTCTCTCTCTCACCCTCACTCTCTCTCTCGCCTCACCCTCTCTCTCTCTCCACCCTCTCTCTCTCGCCTCACCCTCTCTCCACCCTCTCTCTCTCTCTCTCTACCCTCTCTCTCTCCACCCTCTCTCTCCCATTCCCAGCAGTCACCTCTCTGGTCACATCCCCCTGTGTTGCTGTATAATGTCCCAATCCCAGCAGTCACCTCTCCGGTCTCATCCTCTGGTGATACTGTATAATGTCTCATTCCCAGCAGACACCTCTCTGGTTACATTCTTCTGATGTTACTGTATACTGTCCCATACCCAGCAGTCACCTCTCCGGTCACATCCCCGGTGTTACTGTATAATGTCCCATTTCCATCCCCCCGTGTTACTGTATAATGTCCCAATCCCAGCAGTCTTCTCTCCGGTCACATCCCCAGGTGTTACTGTATAATGTCCCATTCCCAGCTGTATCCTCTCAGGTCACATCCCCCGATGTTACTGTATCATGTCCCATTTACAGCAGTCACCTCCCCCGGTGTTACTGTATAATTCCACATTCCCAGCAGTCACATCTCTGGTCACATCCCCCGATGTTACTGTATAATGCCTCATTCCCAGCGGGCACCTCTCCGGTGTTACTGTATAATTCCCCATTCCAGCAGTCACCTCTCTGGTCACATCCCTCGGTGCTAATGTATAATGTCCCATTCCCAGCAGTCACCTCTCTGGTCACACCCCCCCCCCCCATTGTTACTGTATAATGCCCCATTCCCAGCAGTCACCTCTCCGGTCTCATCCTCTGGTGTTACTGTATAATGACCCATTCCCAGCAGTCACCTCTCCGGTCACATCCCCTATTGTTACTGTATAATGCCCCATTCCCAGCAGTCACCTCTCCGGTCACATCCCCCGGTGTTACTGTATAATGTTCCATTCCCAGCAGTCATCTCTCTGGTCACAACCCCCGATGTTACTGTATAATGTCCCATTCCCAGCAGTCACCTCCCCCGGTGTTACTGTATAATGACCTATTCCCAGCAGTCACCTCTCCGGTCAGCAGCTGGATGATTTTGTTGGTGAGTTTCAGGATCTTATGGTCATTGTCTCTCTCATTTATCAATGAGTGAGGTTAAGGCACAGTCTTGGAATCCTGGGTCCTGATCCCTCTTCTGAACACATAGGGACGGCTGCTGCTGGGTGTCTCACATTCACCGTCCTTCTTCGGTGGCACATAATCCTAAGTGAGGAGAAAAATGTTAAATCAACTGCACTGATGGTATAGCAGCTCTCATAAATGCAAAGGTTCTGAGGGGTAAAAAAGAGCGATGGGATAAGTTTATACGAGTGACACCTGTAAAGTAAAAATGTATTAGTAAAATAATGTTTACACTCCTTTTGGAGGATGTGAGGTGAGAGAGGGAGATTGTCGTGCTGTCCCTACTAACCCTAACCTTACAGAGGCAGCGGTATTCCTCAGCTCAGTTGCTGTCCGCTTCTGGGTGGAATCTTCTGTTGCGGCTTTGGTCCCGGGGCGCGGCTTGCTGACGTCAGCGACTGGCGTGTCGGTACTTCGGGCAGCAGCAAAGTCTCCAACCTGTTTCATGCCTCGCTGGGCACTTTGTCAAGGTGGGGTGACTGATAGAAGTTGCTCCCTGTATGTAAGGAAATGAAGTAGAAATTCACATCCAATTTTAACATTTTGTGTATTTCAAAAATGTAAAGAAATAAAAAAAGTTTGGACATTTTCCGAGCAACAATCTGGTTGGAACAAATATTTTAACGACATTTTGGGTGTCACGAACGGTGAAACAGTGTCAAGGCATGCATTATATGTAATAGTAGAGTGCAAGACTAATAAAAACACTAATAAAGAGATTACATCTCCATATGTGCCAAAGTGGTTTGTGCAAAATGCTAGTGAACAGCTAATGAACCCAATACACCAATCATGTCCAAACTATGGCCCGCCAGCTTTTGTGAAACTGCAAGTCCCATCATGCCTTGCCACAGTTTTGCTATTAGGGAATACTAAAACTATGTCAAGGCATGCTGGGATGTGTAGTTTCAAAACAGCTGAAGGGCCACATTTTGGACATGCCTGCAACATACTGTACGCTCAGTGACAAACAAGCTTTAAAATCAAAGTCAATTGTTTGGTGACCCGACTCCCAGGCTGCACCTCACCTGGATTTCTCCTCGCACCCTTCACGCACAGTAGGGCAATAAGCTGCATCTAGTTTATTTAGGGCGCAAAAATGCAGCCGACAAGACCAGGGCAAGTGCTGCGAACAATTCATTAGCTCCCACTACATTAGGCAAGAGCTACGGGTGCACAAAACAATTGAATCACCATTATATGTTGTTTAGCACCTTACATAAATTATATATATATTTTTTATTATTATTATTTTAATATGCAGTACAGTAAGACCAGCAACCCTTACCACCAGCATAGCTCTGCCCCAACACTCATGGGGTTACGAGCAGCAGTCACAGTAATGTATACACAGTGGGGTATGGCCAGCAGTCACAGTGGAGTATGGCCAGTAGTCACAGTATGCACAGGAGTCCAGTAGAAAAAAAAAAAAAACAATTACAGCAGAGTGCGCAGCGGAGCATGCAAAGCGCAGGCTTCCATCCAATATAATGGCGCAGAGCCGCAGTCGCATCGAATTCTGTGGGATGCAATTCTCTGGAGAACCCAAGGCCGGGAAGATGGCACTGAGCCTCGTTGGGGGATGTGAGTGTGGCGGAAACGCCCATTGTTCGGAGCATCTCTTTTATTTGATATGTTTGTTTGGCCCCATCACACACAATGGTGGCCCCCACCGTAATGCCCATCACACATGATGGCCCACACTGTAATGTCCATCACACATGGTGGCCCACACTGTAATGTCCATCACACATGGTGGCCCCCACCGTAATGCCCATCACACATGATGGCCCACACTGTAATGTCCATCACACATGGTGGCCCCCACTGTAATGCCCATCACACATGATGGCCCACACTGTAATGCCCATCACACATGATGGCCCACACCGTAATGCCCATCACACATGATGGCCCACACTGTAATGCCCATCACACATGATGGCCCCCACTGTAATGCCCATCACATATGATGGCCCACACTGTAATATCCATCACACATGATGGCCCACACTGTAATGCCCATCACACATGATGGCCCCCACCGTAATGCCTATCGCACATGATGGCCCACACTGTAATGCCCATCACACATGATGGTTGTCCACACCGTAATGCCTATCGCACATGATGTCCCACACTGTAATGCCTATCACACATGATAGCCCACACTGTAATGCCCATCACACATGATGACCCACACTGTAATGCCCATCGCACATGATGGCCCCCACTGTAATGCCCATCGCACATGATGACCCACACTGTAATGCCTATCACACATGATGGCACCCACTGTAATGCCCATCGCACATGATGACCCACACTGTAATGCCCATCGCACATGATAGTGGCCCACACTGTAATGCCCATCGCACATGATGACGGTCCACACTGTAATGCCCATCACACACGATGACCCACACTGTAATGCCCATCACACACGATGACCCACACTGTAATGCCCATCACACACGATGACCCACACTGTAATGCCCATCACACACGATGACCCACACTGTAATGCCCATCACACACGATGATCCACACTGTAATGCCCATCACACATGATGACCCACACTGTAATACCCATCACACACCTTAACAGCGACTACATATGATGGCACATAAGAGCCTCTTACCTACATGCTCATTGCCAGGGGTTTCTTACTCAATGCCAAAGGTTTTATGCTTAGTTGCCAAGAAGGTTTCATGCTCGTTGCCCAGGAGGTATTATATCCTTGTTACCCAGAATGGGAAAAGCAACCCCAGCAAGCCCTCCTGTCTGTGGAGGGAGGGCTTAGCCGGCAGGAAGAGCTGACAGCCACTGCTAGCAGAGAGCAGCTTAGCGTTGTGGCGGGGGGGGGGATTTGTCACTTTAAAGAGCTGCCATGCTGCTCACTTCTCAGGACTTCAGCAGTGGTAACAGCATGGGGGACGGTGGCGGGCTACATCTGTAATAACAGACACACAGCTTTCAGCAGAGAGCTCATCAGCGTTTCAGTGCATGCAGGGGGGGCGGATGAGAAAGTTTGCAACGGGGTGTCAGCGCACCAGGGGGGCAGCGGAAGGGCGCAAAGTCCCAGACACAAAAAGGGCAGGAACACTAATTTCTGTGTCCTACGGATGACAGAAGGAGGGTGATATGGTCAGATGTATCTGCCTTCACCGTGGTTCGCAACAAGAGGACTAGCGCAGATTTTGACCCAACTTGAATAACTCTGCAGCTCTTAAGGCCCCCATCTGCTAGGGTGGGGAATCGCCTGTGGTACCCCGCCAACTCACCCGGCAGCTGCTACGTTCAGTTCACAAATATTTCTACCCATGCATGTTGCCCCTTCTTTATATAAACACCTCTTTCTACACTTTTATGAAAACTCTTCACTACTGTATAACCGCAGCTCACCGTTACCAATTCTAAACAGTCTCTTGTTACAGTACATCTTCAGTTGTGACACCTGTCAGTATCACACTGACCCCAGGGGTTAATAAACTGCTTTCTGTTCTACCCTGATACTAGTAAATCCCCTAAACTCCAATACTGCTCTAAAACAAACAGTCATATTTATTGTGGGTTTTATTACTGTTTTAATTCAGCTCATCCTGGAAAAGGATTTGTGGCATTGAGAAAACCTCTGCGAGTATTTATAACAGTGTCTTGAGAATAAAACATTAACCTGGTCATGTAATTATAATTATCTCCTATATATTTGGCTACATCTGTCACTCAAAGTGGGTGTCTGTGTCTATAACGCTCTGTTCCTGGACTTTCCTCTTAATGTGTGATTGCCTTCATCTGTGCTGAACACCTTTCTGAGAAATTAACCTGTTTAAAACAGGTGATGGCAATCATACATTAAGGGGAAGTCTAGAAACAGAGCATTGTGTCCCTCCTGGAGAGGGTCATGTTGGGAGGTATGTGACAGAGAACCCAGTGAGCCCACAGACAGTGCCAGACACCCACTGCCTTCCCATGTTGCCCAGCACTGCTATTCCACAGCCACCAGGTGAGCGCCCCCTCCCGCGATTTGCGGCAAAACCTCCCCCCCCTCCCGCGAATCGCGGCAAACCCTCCCCCGTGACACACCCCCCCCCCGATTCGCAGAAAAAACACCCCCCCCGCGACCTCCCTCCCGCGATTCGCGGCAAAAAGAACCCCCCCGCGACCCCCCCTTGCACGATTGGCGGCACCCCCCCTGCGACCCCCCTCCCGCGATTCGCGGCACACACCCCTCCCCCCCCCCCCCGCAATTCGCAGCAGCCCCAGGATTAAATGGCACATGCAAAACACTGCCATGGCTATGGTCGACAATGAAAAAGGTTGACATGAGTTTTTGAAGATTTATTTTTAATTTTTTAAATTTTTTCATATTCATTGTCATGTGTCGACATGGACACCAATGAAGTGGCACACTTTTGTCAACATTTACATGTGTTGACCTTTCTGTGTTGATTTTTTTCTTGTGGCGATTCGCGTCACACCCCCCGCAACCCCCCCTCCGGCGATTCGCGGCACCCCCCCGCGACCGCCACCCCTCCCGCAATTCGCGGCAACCCCCCACCGGAACCCCCATGAACCCCGCTCTCCCGCGATTCACAGCACCCACCCCCCGCAACCCCCCCCCTCCCGCAAATCGCGGCACCCCCCGCGATTCGCGGCAGCCCCAGGATTAAAGGGCACATGCAAAACACTGGCACGGCTATGGTCGACAATGAAAAAGGTTGACATGAGTTTTTGAAGATTTATTTCATTTTTTGAATGTTTTCATATTCATTGTCATGTGTCAACATGGACACCAATGAAGTGGCACACTTATGTCAACATTTACATGTGTTGACCTTTCTGTGTTGATTTTTTCTTGTGGCGATTTGCGTCACACCCCCCCGCAACCCCCCCTCCCGCGATTCGCGGCACCCCCGTGACCCCCCACCTCCCGCAATTCGCGGCAACCCCCCACCGGAACCCCTGTGAACCCCGCCCTCCCGCGATTCGCGGCACCCCCCCCGCGATTCGCGGCAGCTCCAGAATTAAATTGCACTTGGAAAACACTGACATGGCTATGGTCGACAATGAAAAAGGTTGACATGAGTTTTTGAAGTTTTTTTTTTTCATTTTTTGAATGTTTTCATATTCATTCTCATGTGTCGACATGGACACCAATGAAGTGCCACACTTATGTCAACATTTACATGTGTTGACCTTTCTGTGTTAATTTTTTCTTTTGGCGATTCACGTCACACCCCCCCCACCCCCCCGCAACCCCCACTCCCGCGATTCACGGCACACACACACACCCCCGCGATTCTCGGCACCCCACCCCGTGACCCCCCCTCCCGTGATTCATGGCACACCCCCCGCGACCCCCCCTACCATGATTCGCCGCAACCCCCGCCCCCGTAACCCCCCTCCCGCGATTTGCGGCAACCCACCCCGCGACCCCCCTCCCGCGATTCTCTGCAATCCCTCCCCTCCCGCGATTCGCAGCATCCACCCCCCCACAACCCCCCCTCCTGCAATTCGCGGCACCCCCCGCGACCCCCCCTCCTGCAATTCGCGGCACCCTCCGCGACCCCCCCTCCCGCGATTCGCAGACACCTAAGTTGCAATACAGGCATCTTTCATACAATTCTAACCATATTTCTCATATACAAACGTTCACAAATTAAGGGGGCGCAGCCCCTTACGACGGTGTGAAGAGCGCCCGTAGGGCGCGATGAATCACCTAGTGGTCAAAATAATAGGCAAAATCAGTGCTGGTGGCTGCCAATCGTAAAATATGTGATAATAGAAGTGAATCACTTGCCTCACCACATAATTACTTTTAAGTACGATATAAACAATCAACTAAATATATATTTTTTTGGCATTTTTCAATAAAGAAACTTTTAGCCTAGTGCTGCTGTGAAAAAAATTCTGATACTCTCTCTAGGTCTGTGGGTCCCAACCTCGGTCCTCAGGACCCCCCAACAGTCTGCGTTTTCCAGGTCACCCGGCAGGTGCACTCATTATTCACTGACACATTTTAAAAGATCACAGGTGGAGCAAAGTATTTCACCTGTGATCCTGCATGGAGGCCTGGAAAATGTACACTGTTGGGGAGTCCTGATGACCGAGGTTGAGAACCACTGCTCTTGGGTGTTGGGATTTAAAAAAAGTTTGGGAACCACTGTCCTACGCCATACTAGAAAGATGTACCGAAAAAGTTACTTGCAGCCAATCAAGCAGGTCTGAATCACCCTCTACATTTAGTTTTCTGTACTGTTGCTGGAAGTCTGCATACTTTTATTCAGGCAATGTATGGTTCTATCTATATGATGCTTTGAAATAAAAATCATTCTTTAAAAAAAAAAAAAACCTTTCAAAAATTCTATAGACTTAGGGGGATATTCAATCTTCAGGTCACGGCAGGCGAGCTTGCCGTGACCCAGTCCCGTTCTCTGTCAGCTCGACCGAGAACTCGCAGGCGGGATTCAATGTCCCGCCTGCAGCGGGGCGAGAAGGGGGCATGGCCGCGAGTTGCGGCCGGGAAGTGACGAGCTGCAGCCGGCAGCTCGTCACTTCCCGGCTGTTCTCGGCAGAACGAGCCCGACAGCTAGAGATGTCGGGCTCGTTCTGGCAGGAAACCCTGTTCAATGCTGTCGGGGAAGACAGCATTGAATAGGGCCCGTCGAGCATCTCCCCCATGGGAGATGCTCGACGGAGATTGAATATCCCCCATAATGTTCTATAGAAATATCTCACAAGAAGCATTTAGGCATAGACACGCCCATAGGTTTATTTATTTATTAACAGTTTCTTATATAGCACACACATATTTCACAGCGCTTTACAGAGAATACTTGAACATTCACATCAGTCCCTGCCCCAGTGGAGCTTACAATCTAATCCCTACCACACACACACATTCCAGGGTTAATTTTGTTGGAAGCCAATTAACCTAAAAGTATATTTTTGGATTGTGGGAGGAAACTGGAGTACCAGGAGGAAACCCACGCAAGTATGGGGAGAATATACAAACTCCACACAGTTAGAGCCATGGTGGGAATCGAACCCATTACCTCAGTGCTGTGAGGCAGTAATGCTAACCATTACACCATCCGTACTGCTCCATGTGGAGTTAGACACGCCCTTTGGGCACTGTGTGACACGCCCCTTACAAAGGCGCTTGGCGCATCCTACTGTAATTTTCCTGACTGTAGTTTTCAATTGGAGGGAAGTATGTTGTAACCACAAAGAAAAGTGATCTACATCAGATTCATAGACTTGTTAATAGTACCCCTTTTATACCAAAAACGCCAGGTCGCATCCGGGTTTTTGATCCCTGCTTCAAGCCGGGTGTGACCCTGCGTTTGCACCCTTTTACACCACTGTCGCATCCCCCCTGCCGCTTGGAGATTATGTCATCTCCGATCGCCGCCGCCAGGACCCGGAATGCTGCGCTGGGGGCAAGCCCAGCACTAAGGTAATCTGCTGGGCTGCCCCCAGCCCCCGTCCACCCCTTGTCCGGGAGGTGAATGGATGCCGCTCACAGGCATCCATTCACCTCCTCTGCTACTGCTGTCTGCAGGGTATAGCAGACAGCAGTGCAGGCTGCCTGTGACCCCCCCCCCAACCTGCGGACACTGCACCGCGCCCCCCCCGGGGTGGCCCTTTCGGACCGCACCCGACTCGGCTGAAATGATGCGGAGTGGTTACAATGCCTTTTGTTATATTTATTGTGGCACAAACACTCTGGGAAACTGTATATAGGAAAGTAGTGTATGGCGGCGGATGCTGGGAGTAGTAGTATAAGAACTGATAGTGTTAGCAATATGGTCGTATCGTTCATTAGACCCCACCTACTGTATGTGACTGCCAAAACTGGCTTACGCTCTAGAGCAGGCATGTACAACCTGCGGCCTTCTAGCTCCTGTGAAACTACACATCCCAGCATGCCTTGCCATAGTTTTAGCACTCGCTAATAGCAAAACTATGGCAAGGCATGATGGGACTTGTAGTTTCGCAAACAGCCGGAGGGCCGCAGGTTGGACATGACTGCCCTAGAACAGTGGTTCCCAACCATGGTCCTCAAGTACCCCCAACAGTGCACATTTTCCAGGTCTCCACACAGAATCACAAGTGATATAATTAGCTCCACCTGTGGATCTTTTAAAATGTGTCTGAATAATGAGTGCACCTGCTGGGTGACCTGGAAAACGTGCACTGTTGGGGGTACTTGAGGACCACGGTTGGGAACCACTGCCCTAGAATGTCATGTGCATGATCTAGGGATCCATCGTCTTGGACAGAGATAAAAGAAGAAGATTAAGAAGCATTTAGAGCAGTTTCTGTTGTTTTACAGCTGCGCTAGCATAATGCCGGGAGAGGATTGCTTGGTTCTTTGTCAATATCCTCTCTGGGAGAAGCAACCGCAGGCCGCTTTCAGGGGGTGTGGCGGAACAGACTCAACATTAGACTCCGCCCCCAGCCAACTTATACTGTAATTTGGCTTCTAATTGTGGTTTTACCTAACATTTACTGACTACCGGTACTCTGACAAGGGAGCGAGCGCAAAGAAGCCCCGTGCAGGTTCGGTGGCTCATCGGGCATTTAGCAGTCGGGATTCCAATGTCGGTATAGTGACTGTCGGGGGGCATCCGGCTCTTGTTATCATCTTTGTGCTTAATTTAATCTTATCCTCATGTATGTAACCCGAGAATGGGAGGTTTATCAGCTGCATCATTATTTCTCTTTCCTCCACTAGGTGACACTGGAGAGTTACAGTGGGGAATAGAAGGGCGACCACAGGGAGCTTGGGCACTTTAGAATAAATTAACAGTGACTAACTCCTCCCCTTCTACTTCCTCTCCTAGGCAGTCTTAGCATGTGCCCTGCGGGAGCTGGGCGCATTGTTAGCTCACTCTTGGGCTTTTCTAATTTTTTCTTTATTTTTCCGAATTTTTAAGATCTACACAGGCAGATAGTCCCTGTCCCTATCTGCCTGCGACGAGGGCGCTGTTGAGGGACCGGTTGCAGCTGCTTGCAGCTTGCCTCCGGAACCTGGCTGACAGAACCACCGTTCCGGGGTCCCCGGCGCCGCTGCATGCAGCGCGCCTCGCGGACCGCAAGCCTCGGCGCGTACAGCAGCTACAGGGGTAAGTATGCCCCCGGGTCCCTGTTAGCAGGGAACCAGTTGGGATTGCTCTAAAAGCGCATCTCAGTACTTTGAGAGTACAGCGCGGCTCAGTTCTGTGAGAGTACAGCGCGGTCAGACAGGCAGGTAGCACCCTGCCCTACCTGCCTGCAAGGGGACCACTGTACCAGAGAATCCGGTCGCCGCTGCATGCAGCGTGCCTCGCAGACTTCCTTCAGCCACAAGCATGGCAGGGATACGTATACCCTGGCTCCCCACTAGCGGGGTAGCCAGGTAGATGCATTGGCGGTTTATCCAGCTGCAACTATAGCATAATAATAGAGTACAGTATTTTATTTTCTTTGTATACTCTATTATTATGCTATAGTTGCAGCTGGATACCAGCATTAAGATCTCCAAGGGATCCATTTGCACACTTTTGTACAGTTTGTCAGTAAGACCGCTATCCGGAGTGAAAACTTACATTCACTATCCATTTACCTAAGGGTATGTACATTCTCAGTATTGAAAAAGTAACTACTTAATTGTGTATATACTTAATTAGTAATATGGCCTTTCTCCACCACCTAGAAAGTTACCCCTGAGGAAGTCATTTTTTTTGCCGAAACGCCTTGGGAGTTTTTTCCTGATTATATCGATTCGACCAACTGACTGCATACAAGCAAAAATGTTTTTACTTTGTTTTTTAAATTAATTGTATTAAATACTGTTGTACAGTGACCAATCGATATATTTTCTTGATCCTTCTGGTGGTGGATCTCCATAAAATAGTGGCGCGTCTTCTATCTTTTTTCTTCTATTCCCCACTTCCCCTGCTAACAGGGGGGACTGACAGAGTGCTGCCCAATCTACTTTATCTAGCGCATTGAAAGGGTACCCCACTCTTTGTTCCATATATATATATATATATATATATATATATATATATATAGAAATCCGGAAGGGCCGTCACTCTGGACTGAAGTGAGCTGAGATGTGTAGCTTGCCCCGGTGCCAGCTTGCAGAGGGCAGCCACAATGAACTGCCCACAGAATACTATGACGAAATGAATGGGCACTCGAGGACTCACAAATGCTGGTGAAATCAAAAGGCCGTGTTTATTCCATAAGTGGTCTTACAGGTGTCAACGTTTCGGGGGCCGGACCCCCGTCGTCAGGACAAAATGCAGACCGGGTGAAGTACAGAATAAAGTGCAAGTGCAGGGGGAATTTATAAGACATGTTAACAAATAGGCGCTAACTTACCCCCTCCCTGTAGCCGTCCCCCACGAGCATCAACAGGCCGGTTTCCGGAGTACTGCGCACAGCAGTGACGTCACCACGTTCGGCGGCGTCCAGCTGACCGCGCGTCATCACGGTCGTCATCCCGCGGTGACGTGGGTGGGCTGGGAAAGAGATTGCAGCTCACATTAGCATGAATACAAGTATCGTGCTACAGAAGTCATAAAGCAACAAAGGCATCCATACATACACAAAACTTCAGAGGATGCAAGTGAATAAAAAATGCAAAAAAACAAGTGGACATGACCATATTATGACTACATAGTGACATCTAGTGGCTAAAAATGAGAAGACATATATAATAAAAAACGAACATTTAAAAAGGGTATACGTATAAAAAAGATAACTGCGTGCGGCCCCGAATTGGAGCCGTACTGGGCAAAAGTCAAAGTGCATATGCTGGGTGAGGTGCAAACCCTATGGCGTGAGTGGTTTAAATGCAGGGAGAAATACTGAGTCCCTGCTGGGTATCTATAATAAGCAAAAACAGCCCTGTGTGGGGTGATGCAGCCAGCATCACTGTATGCGCATAGCACCAGAAGCCAGAAATTGCAACAACAGAATGCCAGCATCTTGTATATTATATGTTATCCTGGTGTGTCACCTGGACACCGATAAGGCTGGGGGACTGGTGTCACACAGTGGGATGACAAGTACCTTTAACAAGGGGGAGAGAAAAGGAAGAAGGAAGACATGATTGTGTGTTAGTGGACCAAAATGGTTACAAAAAATTATGTAGGCCAAGTGTGTCATTAAGGCCTTTAGGGTGTAGTGTGTCCATTTTGTAAATCCACTTGGACTCAAGCTGCAGAAGCTGTTTGGTACGGTTGCCACCCCGTATGTGTACCGGCACGTGGTCTATGATCTTATATTTGATCATTGCCATGTTATGTTTGGCCTTGGCGAAATGCCTGGTCACTGGTTGCTCCCCTGAGCCAGAATGAAGGTCTGCCCGTATGGCACAATCGGTCTTGCCGATGTAATGTATTCCACATGGACAATAAATGATGTAGATAACAAATTTAGTCGTGCACGTGAGGGGCCATCTGATTTAAAAAAATTTTACCGTACCGAAAAAGTTACTTGCAGCCAATCAAGCAGGTCTGAATCACCCTCTACATTTAGTTTTCTGTACTGTTGCTGGAAGTCTGCATACTGTTATTCAGGCAATGTATGGTTCTATCTATATGATGCTTTGAAATAAAAATCATTCTTTAAAAAAAAAAAACCTTTCAAAAATTCTATAGACTTAATGTTCTATAGAAATATCTCACAAGAAGCATTTAGGCATAGACACGCCCATAGGTTTATTTATTTATTAACAGTTTCTTATATAGCGCACACATATTTCACAGCGCTTTACAGAGAATACTTGAACATTCACATCAGTCCCTGCCCCAGTGGAGCTTACAATCTAATCCCTACCACACACACACACATTCCAGGGTTAATTTTGTTGGAAGCCAATTAACCTAAAAGTATATTTTTGGATTGTGGGAGGAAACTGGAGTACCAGGAGGAAACCCACGCAAGTATGGGGAGAATATACAAACTCCACACAGTTAGAGCCATGGTGGGAATCGAACCCATTACCTCAGTGCTGTGAGGCAGTAATGCTAACCATTACACCATCCGTACTGCTCCATGTGGAGTTAGACACGCCCTTTGGGCACTGTGTGACACGCCCCTTACAAAGGCGCTTGGCGCATCCTACTGTAATTTTCCTGACTGTAGTTTTCAATTGGAGGGAAGTATGTTGTAACCACAAAGAAAAGTGATCTACATCAGATTCATAGACTAGTTAATAGTACCCCTTTTATACCAAAAACGCCAGGTCGCATCCGGGTTTTTGATCCCTGCTTCAAGCCGGGTGTGACCCTGCGTTTGCACCCTTTTACACCACTGTCGCATCCCCCCTGCCGCTTGGAGATTATGTCATCTCCGATCGCCGCCGCCAGGACCCGGAATGCTGCGCTGGGGGCAAGCCCAGCACTAAGGTAATCTGCTGGGCTGCCCCCAGCCCCCGTCCACCCCTTGTCCGGGAGGTGAATGGATGCCGCTCACAGGCATCCATTCACCTCCTCTGCTACTGCTGTCTGCAGGGTATAGCAGACAGCATTGCAGGCTGCCTGTGCCCCCCCCCCCCGTCCAACCTGCGGACACTGCACCGCGCCCCCCCGGGGTGGCCCTTTCGGACCGCACCCGACTCGGCTGAAATGATGCGGAGGGGTTACAATGCCTTTTGTTATATTTATTGTGGCACAAACACTCTGGGAAACTGTATATAGGAAAGTAGTGTATGGCGGCGGATGCTGGGAGTAGTAGTATAAGAACTGATAGTGTTAGCAATATGGTCGTATCGTTCATTAGACCCCACCTACTGTATGTGACTGCCAAAACTGGCTTACGCTCTAGAGCAGGCATGTACAACCTGCGGCCTTCTAGCTCCTGTGAAACTACACATCCCAGCATGCCTTGCCATAGTTTTAGCACTCGCTAATAGCAAAACTATGGCAAGGCATGATGGGACTTGTAGTTTCGCAACAGCCGGAGGGCCGCAGGTTGGACATGACTGCCCTAGAACAGTGGTTCCCAACCATGGTCCTCAAGTACCCCCAACAGTGCACATTTTCCAGGTCTCCACACAGAATCACAAGTGATATAATTAGCTCCACCTGTGGATCTTTTAAAATGTGTCTGAATAATGAGTGCACCTGCTGGGTGACCTGGAAAACGTGCACTGTTGGGGGTACTTGAGGACCACGGTTGGGAACCACTGCCCTAGAATGTCATGTGCATGATCTAGGGATCCATCGTCTTGGACAGAGATAAAAGAAGAAGATTAAGAAGCATTTAGAGCAGTTTCTGTTGTTTTACAGCTGCGCTAGCATAATGCCGGGAGATGATTGCTTGGTTCTTTGTCAATATCCTCTCTGGGAGAAGCAACCGCAGGCCGCTTTCAGGAGGTGTGGCGGAACAGACTCAACATTAGACCCCGCCCCCAGCCAACTTATACTGTAATTTGGCTTCTAATTGTGGTTTTACCTAACATTTACTGACTACCGGTACTCTGACAAGGGAGCGAGCGCAAAGAAGCCCCGTGCAGGTTCGGTGGCTCATCGGGCATTTAGCAGTCGGGATTCCAATGTCGGTATAGTGACTGTCGGGGGGCATCCGGCTCTTGTTATCATCTTTGTGCTTAATTCAATCTTATCCTCATGTATGTAACCCGAGAATGGGAGGTTTATCAGCTGCATCATTATTTCTCTTTCCTCCACTAGGTGACACTGGAGAGTTACAGTGGGGAATAGAAGGGCGACCACAGGGAGCTTGGGCACTTTAGAATAAATTAACAGTGACAAACTCCTCCCCTTCTACTTCCTCTCCTAGGCAGTCTTAGCATGTGCCCTGCGGGAGCTGGGCGCATTGTTAGCTCACTCTTGGGCTTTTCTAATTTTTTCTTTATTTTTCCGGATTTTTAAGATCTACACAGGCAGATAGTCCCTGTCCCTATCTGCCTGCGACGAGGGCGCTGTTGAGGGACCGGTTGCAGCTGCTTGCAGCTTGCCTCCGGAACCTGGCTGACAGAACCACCGTTCCGGGGTCCCCGTCGCCGCTGCATGCAGCACGCCTCGCGGACCGCAAGCCTCGGCGCGTACAGCAGCTACAGGGGTAAGTATGCCCCCGGGTCCCTGTTAGCAGGGAACCAGGTGGGATTGCTCTAAAAGCGCATCTCAGTACTTTGAGAGTACAGCGCGGCTCAGTTCTGTGAGAGTACAGCGCGGTCAGACAGGCAGGTAGCACCCTGCCCTACCTGCCTGCAAGGGGACCACTGTACCAGAGAATACGGTCGCCGCTGCATGCAGCGTGCCTCGCAGACTTCCTTCAGCCACAAGCATGGCAGGGATACGTATACCCTGGCTCCCCACTAGCGGGGTAGCCAGGTAGATGCATTGGCGGTTTATCCAGCTGCAACTATAGCATAATAATAGAGTACAGTATTTTATTTTCTTTGTATACTCTATTATTATGCTATAGTTGCAGCTGGATACCAGCATTAAGATCTCCAAGGGATCCATTTGCACACTTTTGTACAGTTTGTCAGTAAGACCGCTATCCGGAGTGAAAACTTACATTCACTATCCATTTACCTAAGGGTATGTACATTATCAGTATTGAAAAAGTAACTACTTAATTGTGTATATACTAAATTAGTAATATGGCCTTTCTCCACCACCTAGAAAGTTACCCCTGAGGAAGTCATTTTTTTTGACGAAACGCCTTGGGAGTTTTTTCCTGATTATACCGATTCGACCAACTGACTGCATACAAGCAAAAATGTTTTTACTTTGTTTTTAAATTAATTGTATTAAATACTGTTGTACAGTGACCTGTCGATATATTTTCTTGATCCTTCTGGTGGTGGATCTCCGTAAAATAGTGGCGCGCTCTGTCTTCTATCTTTTTTCTTCTATTCCCCACTTCCCCCGCTAACAGGGGGGACTGACAGAGTGCTGCCCAATCTACTTTATCTAGCGCATTGAAAGGGTACCCCACTCTTTGTTCCATATATATATATATATATATATATAAAAGGAAAAGCAGGTGATGGACGTGCGGCGCTGATTCCTTAGCACCACTCCAGCAATGGACTAGCTCAAACAGGGTACACCTGGGGCTAGTGCACTATATCCACAATTTGAATAGCAGCCACCTCTCTGAACTCTCGGGACTCACGAGAGGGGGAAGAATCTGTCAAAAAGAAGGACAAGAGGGGCGCTCCATAGTGCATAAATGACAATTTAATAACAACATATAAAAACACGGTCCAGGAAAAGCAACACTGTACTCGTACCGAACCCTAGGGCGGGGCCTGTGACGTCTGCTCCAACTGCTGCCCGGCTCCCTCCTCCGTAGCTGTTCCCGTGTGGTTCCCGATACACTGACACCTGTTGACGGTGATCCCCAGTGGTGGTTCGTGGTTTCCAGCGGTGCCCCGGCGTTTGGTGGTAGGAGCTTTGCCTGGCATTCAAAATTTGAATATCTTGTGGTACCCAGCCCACAGCGCTGCATGGTTCGGTACGAGTACAGTGTTGCTTTTCCTGGACCGTGTTTTTATATGTTGTTATTAAATTGTCATTTATGCACTATGGAGCGCCCCTCTTGTCCTTCTTTTTGACATATATATATATAAAGTCACTTAGAATCAGGGCACTCACCAAGCAGCTATAAGGCAATGCTTCTTTTATTAATCCATCAAGTATGACAAATAAGCCGACGTTTCGGACCCATCTGGGCCCTTAATCATGGCGTCCTGGATCTCACAGAGAAGGCAACTGATCTCATGCTACATGCTGCTCATATTTATGTGGTCTTAATTACATCAATTAGCCCCACATGTGGGGATCAACAATCAACCATGGCAAATATGTAAATAACAATGCTACAAGCGCTACAGCACAACACCCTCATAGCCCTCAGTACCTAAGGCTATATAACAAAATGGGTAAAGTAATATGTATAAGTAAAAAAGATAAAACTCACCTATACCGAAAACACGCTGTTTAAACAGATTTGGAACGCACGCCGCCATTGTAGGCGGTTCCCACGTGCGTGTCATCTCTCAACCAATCACCAGAACATCTTTCCGTGACGTGCACCCCTTCCTGGCAACGCGTCACACACAGCGCTTGTTGCGTCCATTAATCAGTGGAACGCACGGCGCCATTATAGGCGGTCCTACCTGCGTGTCAAATCATCCACTACCCATTTCAGCGCACGTCTCCTCTTCAATAGCACGTCACTGCGTGCCTAGCGTCAGTGCTCTAGGTGATGTCCTATCCCTGATCGTTGTTAGGTGACGCGCATCTGTAGTTAAGCGCGTCATCCATGTAAACAATACCAGCGTTAGCCTGGTTACCTTAATACACCGAACTTGTACAACAATATGTCACTATCTATCTAGCCTAAAAATACCAGATCTAACGTGATGAGAGGGAGCATATCACAAATTTATACCTAAAAGGAATTAGGAGGTGTTATTTTAAATGAGTGCAATTAGTAAGCAGCACATAGCATGATCTCAGTCTCCAAACAAACAACATTGAAACACATAACATATTTTTAAAAAAGCTAAATCATAACCAAGGTACATCATCCAATAGTCTCAACTCTAGTCCCTATCTTTTATAAGGACCTAGATTTTGATGTGGTATGCGACCATGGCTACCCTAGCTTATTATGTCACTGTTGTGGGTAAGTATTAAATAGCCAACACAAAGAATTCCATCAAAGAACATCAATTACACAAAGGAAATATTTGAAAAAATAGAAAAATTTTTGAGAGAATTAGAAAAAAGTGATAATTTCATAAAAAAACATTTAAATGAATTATATTCATTTAGGCCCCTGGGGCTGATGGTGTCCAAGGTGTATATCCATCTCGTCTCCCTTTGCAGGAGTAGTTTTGCTCGATCCCCTCCGCGACTCAATATAGGTATATGGTCGATTATGATACTTCTCAGTGAGGAGAGAGCATGTTTTTTCTCTAGAAAACTCACTTGTTTTTGACGTCAATGCTGCCCTAATGCTGGATCGGTGATTAGCCATCCGTTCTTTAAAGGCGCAGACGGTCTTCCCGACATACGTCAGGCCACACGGGCATTTCAACAAGTAGATAACGTGGTCAGATGTACAGCTCAATCTGTGCCGAATCTTGATTTTTTGCCCATTGTGCGGGTGATTGAAGAATTGACCAGTATTCATAGATTGACACGTGGTGCACCCCGTGCATCTAAAGCAGCCCAATCGTGTGGGTCTCAGCCATTCACTGCCAGAGGATCCGTTGAAATTTAGTGTAGGTCTCATCAACATATCACGTAGATTCTGTCCTCGGCGGTAGGCTATCATTGGTTGTTTTTTCATCTTCAGCTTGGGGTCAGATGCCACTATACCCCAATGTTGTTTGATACTTTTTCTGAAAGATGATGCCCTTGTGTCATGGGTCGTTGTAACTATCAAACGATCACTTGGCTTCATTCGCTTGTCTTTATTGTCATTTAGATGTATTGCCTTAGCCCGTTTTAAGCTGCTTTTTACAATCTGCGGTGAGTAACCCCTGTCATGAAACTTCTCTCGCATTTCATCAATCTGACGTCTTGTGTTTTCTGTATCAGTATTGGTGCGAAGGACCCTTAAGAACTGGGATATAGGCAGTCCATTTTTCAAATTTGTTGGGTGATAACTCGTGTAATGCAGTAACGAGTTACGGTCAGATGGTTTCTTATATAATTTCGTGCCGATCTTATTGCCATCCTTATAGACTGTCACATCGAGGAAGTCTATTGATGTGAGGCTCGCTGTATATGTGAAGCGGATTGGGGACCGTATATCATTCAGTTCATGGACCATTTTTGCAAAAGTCACCATGCCTCCCTGCCACACCAAAAAAATGTCGTCAATGAAACGATAATAATGCATGATGGATGTCTTGTATGGAGTCAGTATGTTCTTCTCCTCATACTCTGCCATAAAAATATTGGCGTATACAGGGGCCAGGTTAGAGCCCATGGCCGTTCCCTTACGTTGGACATAGTATTTAGCACCATACAAAAAATGATTATTAATTAGAACCTGTTCAATAAGGGTACAAATAAATTCAATCGGAGGTATGGTATGATTAGACTTCAACAATCTGTTTCTCACTGCGTCTATCCCTTCTACATGTGGAATCACCGTGTAGAGGGATGAGACGTCCATGGTCGCCAATACCACATCATCCCCCGTAAACCTGATATCGCTGATCTTCATGAGAAAATCAGGGGTATCACGTATAAAACTTGGGGTTGCCATCACCACAGGTTGCAATATCTGGTCCACAAACTGCGCCATAGGCTGCATTACAGACCCCCTGGCAGAGATGATGGGTCTGCCAGGGGGCCTGTCCAGCCTTTTGTGGACCTTAGGCAAGGTATACATGATCGGACAAATTGGGCAATCTACTGTAAGGAAATTTGCTATCCCAGTGTCAATCCAGCCTGAAATTGTTGCCTGGTTGATAAGGATATCTACCTTGCTTTTAATCAGATACATCGGACTTTTAGGAACACATTCATAAACAGAAGTGTCTTTTAATTGCTCACAAATGTCCTGATGATAATCTGAATAGTTCATCACGACAACAGCTCCCCCCTTATCAGCGGGGCGTACTACTATCTGTTTACAGAAGAAGTGTCTAGTGAGGTACTAAATCAAGTCCTAAAAAAAACCAGTACTTATGACCCGCCCACAACCAACCCAAACATCAAAGTATTTCTCCGAATGATTGATGTAGATTTAAAGGAGGATAAAAACAAAAACTTACACGACAACCTCACCCCTGCTCAGCGGGAGGCGGTAAAAACTCTGAAAAACAACAAACAGATAGTAGTACGCCCCGCTGATAAGGGGGGAGCTGTTGTCGTGATGAACTATTCAGATTATCATCAGGACATTTGTGAGCAATTAAAAGACACTTCTGTTTATGAATGTGTTCCTAAAAATCCGATGTATCTGATTAAAAGCAAGGTAGATATCCTTATCAACCAGGCAACAATTTCAGGCTGGATTGACACTGGGATAGCAAATTTCCTTACAGTAGATTGCCCAATTTGTCCGATCATGTATACCTTGCCTAAGGTCCACAAAAGGCTGGACAGGCCCCCTGGCAGACCCATCATCTCTGCCAGGGGGTCTGTAATGCAGCCTATGGCGCAGTTTGTGGACCAGATATTGCAACCTGTGGTGATGGCAACCCCAAGTTTTATACGTGATACCCCTGATTTTCTCATGAAGATCAGCGATATCAGGTTTACGGGGGATGATGTGGTATTGGCGACCATGGACGTCTCATCCCTCTACACGGTGATTCCACATGTAGAAGGGATAGACGCAGTGAGAAACAGATTGTTGAAGTCTAATCATACCATACCTCCGATTGAATTTATTTGTACCCTTATTGAACAGGTTCTAATTAATAATCATTTTTTGTATGGTGCTAAATACTATGTCCAACGTAAGGGAACGGCCATGGGCTCTAACCTGGCCCCTGTATACGCCAATATTTTTATGGCAGAGTATGAGGAGAAGAACATACTGACTCCATACAAGACATCCATCATGCATTATTATCGTTTCATTGACGACATTTTTTTTGGTGTGGCAGGGAGGCATGGTGACTTTTGAAAAAATGGTCCATGAACTGAATGATATACGGTCCCCAATCCGCTTCACATATACAGCGAGCCTCACATCAATAGACTTCCTCGATGTGACAGTCTATAAGGATGGCAATAAGATCGGCACGAAATTATATAAGAAACCATCTGACCGTAACTCGTTACTGCATTACACGAGTTATCACCCAACAAATTTGAAAAATGGACTGCCTATATCCCAGTTCTTAAGGGTCCTTCGCACCAATACTGATACAGAAAACACAAGACGTCAGATTGATGAAATGCGAGAGAAGTTTCATGACAGGGGTTACTCACCGCAGATTGTAAAAAGCAGCTTAAAACGGGCTAAGGCAATACATCTAAATGACAATAAAGACAAGCGAATGAAGCCAAGTGATCGTTTGATAGTTACAACGACCCA
The DNA here is from genome assembly GCF_055691185.1 of Crinia signifera. Lineage (NCBI taxonomy): Eukaryota > Metazoa > Chordata > Amphibia > Anura > Myobatrachidae > Crinia > Crinia signifera. The sequence goes on along the minus strand of NW_028142311.1, from coordinate 54,582 downwards.
TGACACAAGGGCATCATCTTTCAGAAAAAGTATCAAACAACATTGGGGTATAGTGGCATCTGACCCCAAGCTGAAGATGAAAAAACAACCAATGATAGCCTACCGCCGAGGACAGAATCTACGTGATATGTTGATGAGACCTACACTAAATTTCAACGGATCCTCTGGCAGTGAATGGCTGAGACCCACACGATTGGGCTGCTTTAGATGCACGGGGTGCACCACGTGTCAATCTATGAATACTGGTCAATTCTTCAATCAACCGCACAATGGGCAAAAAATCAAGATTCGGCACAGATTGAGCTGTACATCTGACCACGTTATCTACTTGTTGAAATGCCCGTGTGGCCTGACGTATGTCGGGAAGACCGTCTGCGCCTTTAAAGAACGGATGGCTAATCACCGATCCAGCATTAGGGCAGCATTGACGTCAAAAACAAGTGATAAACCAGTGGCGCGCCATTTTCTAGAGAAAAAACATGCTCTCTCCTCACTGAGAAGTATCATAATCGACCATATACCTATATTGAGTCGCGGAGGGGATCGAGCAAAACTACTCCTGCAAAGGGAGACGAGATGGATATACACCTTGGACACCATCAGCCCCAGGGGCCTAAATGAATATAATTCATTTAAATGTTTTTTATGAAATTATCACTTTTTTCTAATTCTCTCAAAAATTTTTCTATTTTTTCAAATATTTCCTTTGTGTAATTGATGTTCTTTGATGGAATTCTTTGTGTTGGCTATTTAATACTTACCCACAACAGTGACATAATAAGCTAGGGTAGCCATGGTCGCATACCACATCAAAATCTAGGTCCTTATAAAAGATAGGGACCAGAGTTGAGACTATTGGATGATGTACCTTGGTTATGATTTAGCTTTTTTAAAAATATGTTATGTGTTTCAATGTTGTTTGTTTGGAGACTGAGATCATGCTATGTGCTGCTTACTAATTGCACTCATTTAAAATAACACCTCCTAATTCCTTTTAGGTATAAATTTGTGATATGCTCCCTCTCATCACGTTAGATCTGGTATTTTTAGGCTAGATAGATAGTGACATATTGTTGTACAAGTTTGGTGTATTAAGGTAACCAGGCTAACGCTGGTATTGTTTACATGGATGACGCGCTTAACTACAGATGCGCGTCACCTAACAACGATCACTGATTAATGGACGCAACAAGCGCTGTGTGTGACGCGTTGCCCGGAAGGGGTGCACGTCACAGAAAGATGTTCTGGTGATTGGTTGAGAGATGACACGCACGTGGGGACCGCCTACAATGGCGGCGTGCGTTCCAAATCTGTTTAAACAGCGTGTTTTCGGTATAGGTGAGTTTTATCTTTTTTACTTATACATATTACTTTACCCATTTTGTTATATAGCCTTAGGTACTGAGGGCTATGAGGGTGTTGTGCTGTAGCGCTTGTAGCATTGTTATTTACATATTTGCCATGGTTGATTGTTGATCCCCACATGTGGGGCTAATTGATGTAATTAAGACCACATAAATATGAGCAGCATGTAGCATGAGATCAGTTGCCTTCTCTGTGAGATCCAGGACGCCATGATTAAGGGCCCAGATGGGTCCGAAACGTCGGCTTATTTGTCATACTTGATGGATTAATAAAAGAAGCATTGCCTTATAGCTGCTTGGTGAGTGCCCTGATTCTAAGTGACTTTACATTTGGACCATAAGCTGTGCTTGTGTGACTGGCGGGAGCACCTCCGGATAACAACGAATTGAACCGTGAGTGCATTGGAAATTACAGTATATATATATATATATATATAAATCCGGAAGGGCCGTCACTCTGGACTGAAGTGAGCTGAGATGTGTAGCTTGCCCCGGTGCCAGCTTGCAGAGGGCAGCCACAATGAACTGCCCACAGAATACAATGACGAAATGAATGGGCACTCGAGGACTCACAAATGCTGGTGAAATCAAAAGGCCGTGTTTATTCCATAAGTGGTCTTACAGGCGTCAACGTTTCGGGGGCCGGACCCCCATCGTCAGGACAAAATGCAGACAGGGTGAAGTACAGAATAAAGTGCAAGTGCATGGGTATTTATAAGACATGTTAACAAATAGGCGCTAACTTACCCCCTCCCTGTAGCCGTCCCCCACGAGCATCCACGGGCCGGTTTCCGGAGTCCTGCGCACAGCAGTGACGTCACCACGTTCGGCGGCGTCCAGCTGACCGAGCGTCATCACGGTCGTCATCCCGCGGTGACGTGGGTGGGCTGGGAAAGAGATTGCAGCTCACATTAGCATGAATACAAGTATCGTGCTACAGAAGTCATAAAGCAACAAAGGCATCCATACATACACAAAACTTCAGAGGATGCAAGTGAATAAAAAATGCAAAAAAACAAGTGGACATGACCATATTATGACTACATAGTGACATCTAGTGGCTAAAAATGAGAAGACATATATAATAAAAAACGAACATTTAAAAAGGGTATACGTATAAAAAGATAACTGCGTGCGGCCCCGAATTGGAGCCGTACTGGGCAAAAGTCAAAGTGCATATGCTGGGTGAGGTGCAAACCCTATGGCGTGAGTGGTTTAAATGCAGGGAGAAATACTGAGTCCCTGCTGGGTATCTATAATAAGCAAAAACAGCCCTGTGTGGGGTGATGCAGCCAGCATCACTGTATGCGCATAGCACCAGAAGCCAGAAATTGCAACAACAGAATGCCAGCATCTTGTATATTATATGTTATCCTGGTGTGTCACCTGGACACCGATAAGGCTGGGGGACTGGTGTCACACAGTGGGATGACAAGTACCTTTAACAAGGGGGAGAGAAAAGGAAGAAGGAAGACATGATTGTGTGTTAGTGGACCAAAATGGTTACAAAAAATTATGTAGGCCAAGTGTGTCATTAAGGCCTTTAGGGTGTAGTGTGTCCATTTTGTAAATCCACTTGGACTCAAGCTGCAGAAGCTGTTTGGAACGGTTGCCACCCCGTATGTGTGCCGGCACGTGGTCTATGATCTTATATTTGATCATTGCCATGTTATGTTTGGCCTTGGCGAAATGCCTGGTCACTGGTTGCTCCCCTGAGCCAGAATGAAGGGCTGCCCGTATGGGCACAATCGGTCTTGCCGATGTAATGTATTCCACATGGACAATAAATGATGTAGATAACAAATTTAGTCGTGCACGTGAGGGGCCATCTGATTTAAAAAAATTTTACCCGTATAGAGATGTGCAACTTCGGTCATGAAGCTGCATGTTGTGCAGCCTAGGCACCGGTAACAGCCCATTCTGGTGGGTCTGATTTGTCTAGAAGGGGTGTCAAAATTTGTAATCTCGGTCTTGACCAATAGGTCCTTCAAGTTTGTGCCGCGCTTGTAGCTCGGCATCAGCTTGGTGTCTTTGAACACCGGTAGCTCGGGATCCGAACGCACAATTTCCCACCATTTTTTTACTCTGCTGGTGGTTTCTCGGCTGGCAGAGCTAAAGTCATTAACCCATGGAATACATGGCTTTATGACTTTAGGTGTTGCACCTGTGATAAGAGTGGTGCGCTCACACGCCAGAGCCCTGGCCTTGGCTTTAAGTAGGCCCTGTCTGGGGTAGCCTCTGTCCTCGAACTTCTGCTGCATGATGTCCAGTTGGTGAAGGGTTTCAGAGTCGGTATCAGTGATCCTGCATACTCTCAAAAACTGAGTATGGGAGACTCTCCACCGTGTTGCGTGGGTGCGAGCTGTTGTGTCTAAGTATAGTATTGCGATCTGTCTGTTTGACATACAAAGAAAGTGTGTGTAAATCCCAAAAATACAAATGTGTAAAAAATAGGCGTATTTCTGCCTACGAATACACCTATTTTTTACGAATCCATTTTGGTACATTTCCCCCGATGTATACATAGTATATATATACACGCTATACTGCTGTTCTGTTCTCAAAGACAACATGAAGCATATATATCACTTGTGGAGCCGATATTTATGGTACAACATGCCCCTGTAATTCTCACATTCATAGAGATCCCACAGCACATCTCCCCCATGTGTTAGAGCCTGACATCTCCGATTTACAAACATGATCATTAGCGATCAGTTTGACCATGATATTATTGTATACAGAGATCCATATGTAACACACCCGTCCGGATCCCTGTGTTAACACCATACAATTGTCACGCTAGATGCGGTGACATCTTCTTCACATCACTTCTTAAACATTGCTCGGGCAGTAGTCCCGTGGCATCTGAAATTTACACTTCAAACTTGCACCATTTTTTAACATTGTTTTACTGTTTTAATGTAGGTTATTTATGTGCCATTTATGTGTTGTTATAGGCAGAAGCCAAACCCGGATCCTGGAGCGGAGGTTGTCATACAGAAGTGGGCGATACGGTGGGGTCACCATAGCAACCCATCTACAACAGAGGGGAGCGTGATGATGCAGTGAGGCTCCGCCCACTGACATCCGCCCGCACCGGAAGCCGCACTGGATGCAACCGGGACGCTCCACGTACGGGAATGGTGAGTATGCACATGCTGTATGTATTTAAATGTTTGCTGTGTCACCCGCACGCGTTGTACACCTTGACAAAGGGGTATCCAGTCCCCGAAACGTCGGTCACCTCCAATAAACACATTGTTAAGCCCACGGAGTGCCGCTGCCTGCTTGGATAATTCCTTAGATAGATAGATACCAGAAAGAACCCCCACTGGGGAAATAAACAGCACTCACCAGTCTGTAGTTCAATGGAGGTACAACCAGGAGGTAATCCAAAGTTTATTTTCTGCAAGAGAGATCTTCTGACGTTTCGGTCCCCGCTGGTACCTTTATCAAGGCAGCCACTGTGTCAAATAGTCGCAACTTAAATCTGTGTGGGAAGGGGGATATATAGCCTTTGAGTATAAAGAAATATAAAAATATATGATACAGCCAGTACAGGATATGGCGGGTGAGCCAGTGACAGGGACTATAGAGAGGTAGGGCAGGGGGATCAGAGGCGGTCCTGCAGCGATGCATAACCCACAACAGAGAGAGCCGGCACCGGGAAGGGTGATCCCTGGAGAGGACAAGGGCCTGTGCAGTGCTGTGAGCTGCTGACCTGTAAGGAGCGGAGGCTGCGCAGCTGTGAGACCAGGAATGGCGCCAGGAGAGCCAGGCTCCTCCAAGTCCCCTACTGCTGCCACCTGCCAGAGGGAAGGGAACCGCGCTGCCCCACTAGCTGCCAACCACAGGAGGAGCCCCAAACCCGGAGAGAACAGAATGATGTGTGCTGCCGAGGTGTCCTACATAGTGCCTGCCTGTGGAGGAGCCGAGAGGGTGAAGACTAGAACCTCAAGGAAGAAGGTGCCGAGGGGGTAAATTACCTGGGAGCACACCCAGCCGGAGGATTCTCCTGAAGTTGCTCCGAAGAAGATAGAGGACGCAGCAAGTGGAGACCAAGGTGCGCAGGCACCGCGGAGGACACCCGCTCTCGAGGAACCAGGACTGGAGGACATGCAAAGGACCCCTAGCTGGAGACCTGTAGAAGCCCCCTCAGTGGTGCGGAGCTGCCCCTAGAGATGCCTGCCCGAAAGTAAGTTAAGAACACGATGTAACATCAAGGACAGGAGCTGCTCAGAGGACAGGTGACAGCCCAGCGGAGGAGAGGATAGAGGAGGATCCCCAGCCTGATAGGAGCCGGGGGTGGAAGCAGAGGCCGACCCAGAACAGCACAACAGGCGGAGCAGAGGATGACCCAGCACCCCCTGCTGCAGGAGCCGAGGACACGGGACACAAGGCAGACGTCAGGCTCATGGCAGATGCTGTGCGGCTGTGGTACAGGTATATGTGCGCTGTTGTGTGTTTATGCTGGGCGTTATGGGTAATAGAGGAGGTTTCTTTTTTAGGATGTCGGTATGTGGTAGACTCGCTAGTTATAGGATGTGTAGTATGCTAGGGTTTGTGGTTATAGTGGATGTATTTGTGTATGCAGGGCACCATTTGCGGATGTACTAAAAGGATGATCACAAAAAGGGACAAGAGGTACACAGTGCCTTCTGTGCTACTTCTCTACATGTCCGCTTCTCTCCTCCTCCACTCCTTTGCTCCTTCTCGGATCCCCCTCCTCCACTCCTTTGCTCCTTCTTCTCTGATCCCTCTCCTCCTCTCCTCCTTCCCCTCCTCCTCTCCCCAGCTCTCCCTTTCCCCTCTTTTGCTCTCCTCACCAATTTCCCCACACTTTTCTCTCTCTGACTGCCAGTGAACCTGTGCTGGGGTACAGGAAGAGAAGACCCAGCGCCGGGGAGATGGAGCAGTAAGAGATGACTAGCACAGAAGAAGAGAAAGTGCAGCAGACCCAGTCTGCCCAGGAGCAGGGGCAGCAAAATCATCGCTACCATCGCTGCTGATTGTCACAGGAGGTACCCAGCACCAGCTTGCACTGCACTTCTCTGCACCTCCTCCATGCCTCCTCTCCTCCTCCTCTCCCCCTCTTCTTGTCTGTTCCTGCTCTCTGTTCTCCCCTCCTCCTCAGCTCCCCAACCACCTCCTCCGCTCCCCCTCCTCCTTTCCTGTTTCCCCCTCCTTTCTTTTGCTTCCAATACTCCTCACCCCCTCCCCTACTTTCCTTTCTTCTTTCCTCTCACTCCTCAGCTCCCCTTCCTCTTCTGCTTCCCCTCCTCCTCTCGCTTCCCTCCTGCTCACCTCCTATACTCCGCACCCCCTCCCCTTCTCTGCTCCTCCACTCCCCCCTCCTCTCCTTCACTTCCCCTCCTCCACACCCCCTCTCCTTTTCTCTTTCTCTCTCTCCACCCTCTCTCTCTCTCTCCACCCTCTCTCTCTCCACCCTCTCTCTCTCCACCCTCTCTCTCTCTCCACCCTCTCTCTCTCCACCCTCCACCCTCCACCCTCTCTCTCTCTCCCTCTCTCTCTCCACCCTCTCTCTCTCTCCTCTCTCTCTCTCCACCCTCTCTCCACCCTCTCTCCACTCTAACACCTTGTTAGTGTTGTATGACATACACAAGATTGGTTGGCCGGCATCTAAGCAGACCATTGCTAGGTGGTTGCGCTCTGTGATAGCTTTTGCATACACTAAAGTTGGAAGGCCTGTTCCGGCAAGGATAAATGCGCATACCACCAGGTCAGTTGCCACCTCTTGGGCGGTTCGACATGGGGCAACAGCTGAGCAGGTTTGCAGGGCTGCCACTTGGTCATCTGTTCATACCTTTGCCAAATTCTATAGGTTCCATGAGTTCGCGTCGGAGGACGCATCATTCGGGCGAGCAGTGATGAGAGCTGCAGACCTGAGCGTACCCACACAACGGACCGGCTCTGGAACGTCCCAGTGTTGAGCTGTGTCACCAGGACCATTGAAAGAGAAAAAGGGATTTTTGTAAGAACTTACCGTTCGAATCCTTTTCTCTGATATGGTCCTGGTGACACAGCGATCCCTCCCTTACGCTCAGTAAGTATGCCAGTGTTCATGATGTTCATGTTTAATTGGTTAAAGTAACAATTATTGTTAAAAAATGTGCATATAATATGTGCAGGCGTTTGTACTGAGTTAATGTATTCCAGTGGCTTTGAAAGATTGAACTGAAGAGTCCGGGATGCAGTAGGGGAGGAGCCTACCCTCTAAAAGATTTAGGATAGGTGCCTGGCTCCTTCGGACCCTCCTACATCCCAGTGTTGAGCTGTGTCACCAGGACCATATCAGAGAAAGGGATTCGAACGGTAAGTTCTTACAAAAATCCCTTTTTTGTGTATTTCAAAAATGTAAAGAAATAAAAAAAGTTTGGACATTTTCCGAGCAACAATCTGGTTGGAACAAATATTTTAACGACATTTTGGGTGTCACGAACGGTGAAACGGTGTCAAGGCATGCATTATATGTAATAGTAGAGTGCAAGACTAATAAAAAGACTAATAAAGAGATTACATCTCCATATGTGCCAAAGTGGTTTGTGCAAAAGGCTAGTGAACAGCTAACGAACCCAATACACCAATCATGTCCAAACTATGGCCCGCCAGCTGTTGTGAAACTGCAAGTCCCATCATGCCTTGCCACAGTTCTGCTATTAGGGAATACTAAAACTATGGCAAGGCATGCTGGGATGTGTAGTTTCAAAACAGCTAAAGGGCGCTCAGTGACAAATGAGCTTTAAAATCAAAGTCAATTGTTTGGTGACCCGACTCCCAGGCTGCACGTCACCTGGATTTCTCCTCGCACCCTTCGCGCACAGTAGGGCAATAAGCTGCATCTAGTTTATTTAGGGCGCAAAAATGCAGCCAACAAGACCAGGGCAAGTGCTGCGAACAATTCATTAGCTCCCACTACATTAGGCAAGAGCTACGGGTGCACAAAACAATTGAATCACCATTATATGTTGTTTAGCACCTTACATAAATTATATATATATTTTTTATTATTATTATTTTAATATGCATTACAGTAAGACCAGCAACCCTTACCACCAGCATAGCTCTGCCCCAACACTCATGAAGCACCGCCTACATGTTTTGATTGGCCCACAATCCAATCAGTCAAAGAAAATGGATCACCATCAATAGGTAAAAACATTGATGGTCATCCATTGCATAGTGTGCCACAATCAATGGGCAGTTGCACTATTGTCATCAATTGCAAAGACGTCCATCCCTAAAGCTGTGCACACACAGTGCAAGTGAGCCTCTGTGCTAAGTTTGCAGTTAAGCACAGATGGCTCAGCATTGTGTGCTGAACAATCTGTCACGGCCAGTGTTCTCTGGTGTGAGAACATTGGCGATGACTAGATTTATAACTGGATGCAGTGTAAATCTAGTCAAGCAACAGCGACGCGCGGGACCGCGCAATCGTCATCACCAGAGGGTATACACATGGAGTGATCCTTTTTTCATTTCTAAGCGATCTAGTCAGATCACTTAGAAATAAGCCTCATATCCCCCTGGGCGGGATGTATTAATGTAAATCGCCAGCCGCCGCGATGCTACCGCATATGTACTAACATATGCGGCTAGCATTGGGTTGCGGTGACGGAGACCCCCGCGATACCTGTAATGTGGTGTGCGGGGGTCTCCGTCACATCCTGGCGGCTGTCAGTGTCCCCCTGCCTCTCCTCCTCCTCCCTACAGCCGGATGTCCTCCCGGCTGTGACACCTGCTGAGGGAGGAGTAGATCGATGGAGGATGGGTCGCAAGGACGGCGGGCGGCGATAGAAGCCCATAGGCATCTATAGGGTAGATACAGAGGTGGAGATACCCTGCCAGGCGGAGATGGGGCGGACGGGTAATGGTACATAGGAAAATGCAGTAAAACCCCCGTTTTATCACATTTTCCCTTTAGTACATCCCGCCCCCTGTGTGTATGCCCCATTAGGATGGTAGATAATACAGTATACACTTTAGACTACAGTATAACTAATGTGACAATAATCCCTGTATAACCATCCAGCAAGCAATCCCGGCGGGTGACATGTACTTGGTGTCACCTGAACGCAGCAGTGATCCCAGCCTATATACAGTATGCCCAGTTATCCTACATCTGCACTAATGGCTACGTGCAGTTTGCTAGCCTGTACGGTTTGGCTCACCTGTATCTCACCACATTGGCATGCCGGGCACATATTTACCATTACACTCACATGTGTTTATTATCATAGAACATAGCAAAGCGCGCATAGCTACTGCAGCAGAGAGAGAACATATGGTATACACACAGAGGCTTCCCATAGATTATAATCTGGTCTATATACACCTGTGTCACACTTTGGGAAAGCAGATAGATAATTTACAGTGTATAATAATGCAGACAGCACTGGGGCTGAGATATTACAACCTGAGCCATAGAGTAGCGCTGCTGAGGATACACTGGTATGCCCATACACATAGATATCCCCAGGAGCACCATGCAGCAGCCCTGTGGGAGTCACATACATGACCAACATACAGACTGAGCTCCAGTTCTCACCCACAGGTTGCTCAATGCTCAGGGGGTGTTCTGCACATGTGCACTTACCAGCCGCTTCTTCTACGCAGGGGCATGGCGTCCCAGTCAGTGACTGCCTCCATCAGAACAGCCGGCAGAGTGCTCATGTAGGGGGAGCAGCAGTGATGACGATGCATTATGTGCCAGGTGTAGTTCCAGCAGCTGCCAATAGGTGGCGATGGTGCGGCACAGCGTGAATGACGTCACTGCATTGTAGCTACGAGATACACGAACAGTCCGTGTATGAGTGGCTGGTACAATGGCGTGTACCGTTAGTTCAGCGTCTGGGACAGCCACTCAGGCTGAGCCACCACGGGTTCGAATCCTCCTCCAGTGTCTGCTGTTTCAGGGGCGTGGGGTGTAGCGCCTTCGGATCCGGGAGCAGCCTGAGTTTTTGACTCATCCACTGATACCACAATATTTTCTGCTCAAACTACATAATATTAATAATTAGCCACCATATATAACCAGGAGGAATAACTTTAAGTGGGGGCAGGACGGAGTCTGTGTACAGACCAATTGTTCTAAATATACAGTTTATTCATTGGCACAAAACAGCAAAATAGGTTAAAATTAAAAAAGTGCATTAAGAAAAAAGTGAATAGAAATTGGAGCTGTGTGTCCGTGTCGCTGTACACTTATACAGTGCCCGTGTCAGCAGATTTCCACATACACAATTTTCTTTAATAACTCATGTCGACCTATTCCTGTGTTGACCTTTTTCATGCAGCCTTTTGGATTGTGTTGACCGTTTTCAGCGTCAATTTAAACCAGGTCGATCTTTTTCATATGTAGACCTTTTCACTGCCGACCAAAAGATCTAATTACTGTCGACTTAATGACCCTCACCCCTGGTCACAGCGTCTATAAACTGTTATGTAGGACAGGAGACAAGTTCCGAAAACTAAAATATCATAAATTCCCAAACGTTGGGCAAAAGAAGCAGCCTCTGTGTTTTCCTTCACATGTAGTCATACAGGTAGAGTCGGACAACAGGAATAATAGGCGCTACATGATAATGTATTTATAGCATTCCTCCCAACTGTCCTGATTACAGTGGTATGGTCCCGCTATTTGGAGCCTGCCCTGATGTCCCTTGAGGGGAGGTGATCATGGCTGCTCTGCTTTGTGGAGCAGCCGGTGATTGCTGGATAGGTGCCGTGCGCAGCAAGGAGAGACGGGGCTGGGTACGCTGGCAAAGAGGATGGAAAACCCGGGGCCTCGATGCCCGGTCCCGCCCCCGTTGCACATAGCCCCGCCCCTTTCCAGGGCCAGCTGCATGCAGGTCCCACTGATCTATTGGTAAAAGTTGGAAGGCATGTTCGATGTTCTGTGTATACAATACATTCCTTTTTCTTTTTTAATAGTAGGATCGGCAGCAATTAGCTGTATGCTCTGGCCTTCGTCTGCGGATCTTCGCCTCCAGTGAAGTGTATGGCCTTTGTCAAACATACATAAAAAAAAATAAAAAAATGATACCCGATCTATTGTCTGCGGGCAGACGTGATTCTAGTCTGGCTCTAAACACAGATATTTCTCCATTCCCAGGAGAGAAATTGGCCTCACACCCCTTGCTGAAACAGGTAAGGATCATATGGTCGACCTAAAGATTGTCGACAGTCATTAGGTCAACATACTGCAAGGTCGACATGGGTCAAGGTCAACAGGTCATTTGGTCCAAAAAAGCATTAGGTCAAAATGGTCTAGCTCAACATAGGGTTTTGTACTTTTTTTTTTACCCGAATGCCGACACAGTCAACATGGACACAGGATTAAGTGCACCGCATCCCCTCGCATGTCTGGCTGTGCTTGGCACTCTATGTTATTCTCCCACCACACCCTAGTGCAGGCGTTCCCAACCACGGTCCTCAAGGCATACCAACAGTACAGGTTTTAATGATATCCAGGCTTGAGCACAGGTGTCTTAATTAGTACCTGTGATTTGGATTAATCCATCTGTGCTGAAGCCTGGATATCACTAAAACCTGCACTGTTGGTGTGCCTTGAGGACCATGGTTGGGAACGCCTGCCCTAGTGGATGGTAGGGCATGAAATTCCGCCTGTCGGCACATGTCGGCTCAAAAAACCCCCCAAAAATCCAGTGAAAAACCCAGTCGACCTAGACCATGTTGACCTAATGACCTGTCGACCTAGACCCATGTCGACTTTGCAGTATGTCGACCTGATGACTGTCGACCATCTGATATCGCTGATACAGGTTGATAGATAGAGGCTATCAATCCGAACGGCCTGTAATTGGTATAGCTATCTCACCCCTGCATTACTATATTAAGTATCAATTGGTAATGGGGGAGGCGCACCCAGGAATATGTATTAGACTTGGAAGCAAAGAAAGATAAAGTATTCCTACAAGGGGCAATCTAGGTTAGCATATATTAATGTTCTGATTAATGTTATAGGTACATTAATAAAGTGACCCAAGAAACAGAGAATTGGCTAAAACATGATGTTTATTGAATCATTTATTAAGGACAGCGAAATATTAAAAACATAAGTGAAAAGTGATAAATGTGAAATAAAGTGCATTAGAAAAAAAATTAAAATAAGTCTGTTACGTGTGTGTTATCGGTCATAGCATGTGTGTCTGTAATACTGTTATTAATCTCCACGCAAATATCAATTATTGCTCTAATTAGGCAGTCTTGTAAATTCATCAACAAAGGGACATGTGCACGTTTCAAGATGACGGGTGCAGCAAAATTGTTAGGAATAAAGGTGCGTACACACGGGGCAATATGATCGCTGGCAATATATTGCTAGCAATCATATCAGCAATCATATTGCCCAGTGTCCCGTTTTGTGAAAACGGGAGCGCGCACCCGGCGATTTATCGCTGGTGCACACTCCAATCACTGGCAATATGGTCGCTCAGCAACCATATTCCCAGCTATTTCAGCCCCTATCGCCCCCGTGTGTACACAGCATAATCGCCCCCGGATGACGTCAGCGAACCGGGACCAGGGCGGTCTTTTCGTATGGGCTTAATGGGCACTTGCTCTGGGGCCCCAGGTGTATAAGGGTCATACTCTGATAGCTGAGGATCCCCTTTTTCCAGGGATACCAGAATTTTTAAAGTCGGCCCTGGGGAAATGGAGATATCCAACTTCAAAGCAGCAATCCACATCTGACCTGTTAATTGCACTTCCCAGTCAGAATTCTCAGGTTCTCTCTGACTTAAGGTGCCCATACACGTCTCGATGCGGGCGTGCATTTTGAGCTTAAATAGCACGCATCGCATTCATCCTTGTACATGCGTTGTGCATACAATGCGATGAAAAGCAAGTACAAAAAGTATGTGCAGCACATACTTTTCTCTTTCAATGGTCCTGGTGACACAGCTTCACATTGGGATGTAGGAGGGTCTGCAGGAGCCAGGCACCTATCCTAAAGCTTTTGGAGGGTAGGCTCCTCCCCTACTGGTCTACAACAGTATGTAAAAATAGCGGCATAGTGAGTTTAGGAGAATCCTGTTCAAAAACTTGCAAAGAGATGGTGCCAGTGTGCACGCTCAGAGAGCAGATAAAGGGCGGGAAGGGGATTAAAAATAGGTCCTGGCATTTAAAGTACACAGGCCCACCTTGGTGTCAATAGTGTCAACACAGTTGTGCGCGAGCGCTCAGGAAAAGAGGGTGTGGACACTCAAAATTGGCCTTGTGTAGTGTTCCACACCATATACCACTTCTACACATTCTGCAACAAAATAATAGACCCCATTATACTTGCCCCTTACACATTATGCCAAACGTATTGAGCCAAAATTCACATAATGCCACGCGGATTGAGCCAAAATTCACATAATGCCACGCGGATTATTCTTTATTCCCAGCGGTGGCAGGCGGCATTTCAAGGAAAAAAAACCTAACCCCATTGCACCTACCCCACACTGTCCCCCATCGCAGCAGCCCCACACTGTCCCCATCGCACCAGCCCCACACTGTAGTCTCCCATCACACCAGCCCCACACTGTAGTCTCCCATCACACCAGCCCCACACTGTAGTCTCCCCATTGCACCTGCTCCACACTGTAGTCTCCCCATTGCTCCAGCCCGCACTGTAGTCTTCCCATTGCAACAGCCCCACACTGTCACCATCGCACCAGCCCCACACTGTCTTTCATCACAACAGCCCCTTAAATTGTAAGCCATCAAAATGTCACCCTTATACTGTATGTAGAAATGGAGGAGGGCGGCTGGTGCAGCAGTAAACGGGAGGCCGAGGCAGCAGCGTGGGAGGGTGGAGGAAGGAGAGGCAGTCAGGACATGGTGGCAGCGGGGGTAGCCGGCGACATCATGCAGCAGTCTGACTGTACTCACCACCAGATGGTCCACACCAGGGCAGCGCTGCAGGGCTGACCAGTCTCCTCCTGTGGTCCAGGTGGCGCAGCTCCCGGAAGTACGCGTCCACTGTCCTGTGATCTGGAAGCTCCCCCTTCCCCTCTGCGCTTGCCACGGTGGTAAGGGATCGAATATATACACACATATACGTATACACACACACAGATGGCGCCATCAATTTTATTTTAAACAAACAAAATAACAGAAGGGGGGACATTATGATGTTACCGTGTACCTATAACATATTTAAAAAGTATCCCTTAATCCAGTGGTGTCAAAGTCACGGCCCTACAGCTGTTGTGGAAGTACACATCCCTACATGCCCTGCCACAGATTTTATATAATGGATCGCTAAAATCTGTGGTAGGGCATGCTGGGAAGTGTAGTTCCACAACAGCTGGAGGGCCATGAGTTTGACACCACTGCTAAACCCCTTAATGCCCATTACATGTAATCACAACCCACCACCTAGCATCATGCCACACCTCTTCCCTTAGCCCAAAGCAGATTAATCTTGCACCTCCTCTCCCCTCCCTCGCTCCCCCCCCCCCCAAGACATACTCTTCGCCAGTCGTGACCGAAGAGTGCACTCACATAGAATCGGTCGCAGGTGGGGGTACTTCAGCATCTGTCGGATAGGGCACCTCTCTCCTCCTCAGCGTCGTTCCTAGCAGCGTTGGGCTGTGTTCTCTGCCGCAGCGCCCTGGGGGCGGAGTTGGGGCAGCTGTCTCCCCGCCTGTATCCTTCCCGTCTATGTTGGGCGGTGTCCTGAGCAACGTCCTGGGGGTCCTCAGTGGCAGCAAGGTTTTAGTAGCATCCTGAAGGGGAGGGAAGAGGAGGAAAACATCCATATTTAAAAAAAAAAAAATGCTGGTCTACAACAGTATGTAAAAATAGCGGCATAGTGAGTTTAGGAGAATCCTGTTCAAAAACTTGCAAAGAGATGGTGCCAGTGTGCACGCTCAGAGAGCAGATAAAGGGCGGGAAGGGGATTAAAAATAGGTCCTGGCATTTAAAGTACACAGGCCCACCTTGGTGTGAATAGTGTCAACACATTTGTGCGCGAGCGCTCAGGAAAAGAGGGTGTGGACACTCAAAATTGGCCTTGTGTAGTGTTCCACACCATATACCACTTCTACACATTCTGCAACAAAATAATAGACCCCATTATACTTGCCCCTTACACATTATGCCAAACGTATTGAGCCAAAATTCACATAATGCCACGCGGATTGAGCCAAAATTCACATAATGCCACGCGGATTATTCTTTATTCCCAGCGGTGGCAGGCGGCATTTCAAGGAAAAAAAACCTAACCCCATTGCACCTACCCCACACTGTCCCCCATCGCACCAGCCCCACACTGTAGTCTCCCATCACACCAGCCCCACACTGTAGTCTCCCATCACACCAGCCCCACACTGTAGTCTCCCATCACACCAGCCCCACACTGTAGTCTCCCCATTGCCTCCTCACCCCCTCTCCTCTGCTCCCCCTTCTCCTCTCCTTCACTTTCCCTCCTCTGCTCCTGCTCTTCCTTCTTCTCTCCTCCTCCTCCTTTCCTCAGCTCCCCCACCACCTTCTCATCTACTCTCCATCCTCCGATCCCCCTCCTCTCCTCTGCATCCCCTCCTCCTCCGCTTCCTCTATTCTGCTCCCTCTCCTCTTCCGCTCCTTTGCCCCCTCTCCTCTTCCACTCCTCTGCTCCTTCTTCCCTTATCCCCCTCCTCTCCCCTGTTCTCTCTTTCCCCTCTATCTCTCTCCTCCTCACCAATTTCCCCACAACTCACTCTCTCTCTCCCTCTTCCCCTCTCTCTCTCTCCCTCTCTCTCCCTCTCTCCCCCTCTCTCTCCCCCTCTCTCTCTCTCCCCCCTCTCTCTCCCCTCCCCCCCTCCCCCCTCTCTCCCCCTCTCTCTCTCTCCCCCCTCTCTCTCCCCCTCCCCCCTCTCTCCCCCCCTCTCTCTCTCCCTCCCCCCCTCTCTCCCCCCTCTCTCCCCCCCCCTCTCTCCCCCCCTCTCTCTCTCCCTCCCCCCCTCTCTCCCCCCTCTCTCCCCCCCCCCTCCCTCCCCCCCTCTCTCTCTCCCTCCCCCCCTCTCTCCCCCCCCCCTCTCTCTCTCCCTCCCCCCCTCTCTCCCCCCCTCTCTCCCCCCCCCCCTCTCTCCCCCTCTCTCTCTCTCTCTCTCTTTATCCCCCCCTCTCTTCTCTTCCTGCACCCCAGCACGAGGTCACCGGCAGTCTGAAAGAGAGATAGAGAAGTGTGGGGAAATTGGTGAGCAGGAGAGAGATAGAGGGGAAAGAGAGAGCAGGGGAGAGGAAGATAGGGGTTGTGGAGGAGGGGGAAGTGGAGGAGAGGAGGGGGATCAGAGAAGAAGGAGCTGAGGAGGAGTGGAGGTGAGGAGGAGGGGGGGCAGAGGAGGATGGGGAGCAGAGTAGAGGAAGAGTTAGAAGGGAGAGCAGAAGAGCAGTGGAGGGGGAGAGAGGGTGCGGAGGAGGGAAGCATAGGAAAGGAGGAGGGAAGCAGAGGAGGGGAATCGGAAGAGAAGGAGGTGGTAAGGGAGCGAGGATTCAGTATGAAATCCCGACGCCGGAATCCCGGCGTTCAAAATCCCGACAAGGGGGGGGACGTGGATCGTCCCCCCTTGCGGGCTCTCTGCGCTTGCCACGGTGGTAGAATCGGTCGCAGGTGGGGGTACTGCAGCATCTGTCGAATAGGGCACCTCTCTCCTCCTCAGCGTCGTTCCTAGCAGCGTTGGGCTGTGTTCTCTGCCGCAGCGCCCTGGGGGCGGAGTTGGGGCAGCTGTCTCCCCGCCTGTATCCTTCCCGTCTATGTTGGGCGGTGTCCTGAGCAACGTCCTGGGGGTCCTCAGTGGCAGCAAGGTTTTAGTAGCATCCTGAAGGGGAGGGAAGAGGAGGAAAACATCCATATTTAAAAAAAGAAAATGCTGGTCTACAACAGTATGTAAAAATAGCGGCATAGTGAGTTTAGGAGAATCCTGTTCAAAAACTTGCAAAGAGATGGTGCCAGTGTGCACGATCAGAGTGCAGATAAAGGGCGGGAAGGGGATTAAAAATAGGTCCTGGCATTTAAAGTACACAGGCCCACCTTGGTGTCAATAGTGTCAACACATTTGTGCGCGAGCGCTCAGGAAAAGAGGGTGTGGACACTCAAAATTGGCCTTGTGTAGTGTTCCACACCATATACCACTTCTACACATTTTGCAACAAAATAATAGACCCCATTATACTTGCCCCTTACACATTATGCCAAACGTATTGAGCCAAAATTCACATAATGCCACGCGGATTGAGCCAAAATTCACATAATGCCACGCGGATTATTCTTTATTCCCAGCGGTGGCAGGCGGCATTTCAAGGAAAAAAACCCTAACCCCATTGCACCTACCCCACACTGTCCCCCATCGCAGCAGCCCCACACTGTCCCCATCGCACCAGCCCCACACTGTAGTCTCCCATCACACCAGCCCCACACTGTAGTCTCCCCATTGCACCTGCTCCACACTGTAGTCTCCCCATTGCTCCAGCCCGCACTGTAGTCTCCCCATTGCAACAGCCCCACACTGTCACCATCGCACCAGCCCCACACTGTCTTTCATCACATTTTCATCTGTCTTTCAGCCCCACACAGCATAGCTCTGCCCCAACACTCATGAAGCACCGCCTACATGTTTTGATTGGCCCACAATCCAATCAGTCAAAGAAAATGGATCACCATCAATAGGTAAAAACATTGATGGTCATCCATTGCATAGTGTGCCACAATCAATGGGCAGTTGCACTATTGTCATCAATTGCAAAGACGTCCATCCCTAAAGCTGTGCACACACAGTGTAAGTGAGCCTCTGTGCTAAGTTTGCAGTTAAGCACAGATGGCTCAGCATTGTGTGCTGAACAATCTGTCACGGCCAGTGTTCTCTGGTGTGAGAACATTGGCGATGACTAGATTTATAACTGGATGCAGTGTAAATCTAGTCAAGCAACAGCGACGCGCGGGACCGCGCAATCGTCATCACCAGAGGGTATACACATGGAGTGATCCTTTTTTCATTTCTAAGCGATCTAGTCAGATCACTTAGAAATAAGCCTCATATCCCCCTGGGCGGGATGTATTAATGTAAATCGCCAGCCGCCGCGATGCTACCGCATATGTACTAACATATGCGGCTAGCATTGGGTTGCGGTGACGGAGACCCCCGCGATACCTGTAATGTGGTGTGCGGGGGTCTCCGTCACATCCTGGCGGCTGTCAGTGTCCCCCTGCCTCTCCTCCTCCTCCCTACAGCCGGATGTCCTCCCGGCTGTGACACCTGCTGAGGGAGGAGTAGATCGATGGAGGATGGGTCGCAAGGACGGCGGGCGGCGATAGAAGCCCATAGGCATCTATAGGGTATCGCCACCCAGAGGTGGAGATACCCTGCCAGGCGGAGATGGGGCGGACGGGTAATGGTACAAAGGAAAATGCGGTAAAACCCCCGTTTTATCACATTTTCCCTTTAGTACATCCCGCCCCCTGTGTGTATGCCCCATTAGGATGGTAGATAATACAGTATACACTTTAGACTACAGTATAACTAATGTGACAATAATCCCTGTATAACCATCCAGCAAGCAATCCCGGCGGGTGACATGTACTTGGTGTCACCTGAACGCAGCAGTGATCCCAGCCTATATACAGTATGCCCAGTTATCCTACATCTGCACTAATGGCTACGTGCAGTTTGCTAGCCTGTACGGTTTGGCTCACCTGTATCTCACCACATTGGCATGCCGGGCACATATTTACCATTACACTCACATGTGTTTATTATCATAGAACATAGCAAAGCGCGCATAGCTACTGCAGCAGAGAGAGAACATATGGTATACACACAGAGGCTTCCCATAGATTATAATCTGGTCTATATACACCTGTGTCACACTTTGGGAAAGCAGATAGATAATTTACAGTGTATAATAATGCAGACAGCACTGGGGCTGAGATATTACAACCTGAGCCATAGAGTAGCGCTGCTGAGGATACACTGGTATGCCCATACACATAGATATCCCCAGGAGCACCATGCAGCAGCCCTGTGGGAGTCACATACATGACCAACATACAGACTGAGCTCCAGTTCTCACCCACAGGTTGCTCAATGCTCAGGGGGTGTTCTGCACATGTGCACTTACCAGCCGCTTCTTCTACGCAGGAACATGGCGTCCCAGTCAGTGACTGCCTCCATCAGAACAGCCGGCAGAGTGCTCATGTAGGGGGAGCAGCAGTGATGACGATGCATTATGTGCCAGGTGTAGTTCCAGCAGCTGCCAATAGGTGGCGATGGTGCGGCACAGCGTGAATGACGTCACTGCATTGTAGCTACGAGATACACGAACAGTCCGTGTATGAGTGGCTGGTACAGTGGCGTGTACCGTTAGTACAGCGTCTGGGACAGCCACTCAGGCTGAGCCACCACGGGTTCGAATCCTCCTCCAGTGTCTGCTGTTTCAGGGGCGTGGGGTGTAGCGCCTTCGGATCCGGGAGCAGCCTGAGTTTTTGACTCATCCACTGATACCACAATATTTTCTGCTCAAACTACATAATATTAATAATTAGCCACCATATATAACCAGGAGGAATAACTTTAAGTGGGGGCAGGACGGAGTCTGTGTACAGACCAATTGTTCTAAATATACAGTTTATTCATTGGCACAAAACAGAAAAATAGGTTAAAATTAAAAAAGTGCATTAAGAAAAAAGTGAATAGAAATTGGAGCTGTGTGTCCGTGTCGCTGTACACTTATACAGTGCCCGTGTCAGCAGATTTCCACATACACAATTTTCTTTAATAACTCATGTCGACCTATTCCTGTGTTGACCTTTTTCATGCAGCCTTTTGGATTGTGTTGACCGTTTTCAGCGTCAATTTAAACCAGGTCGATCTTTTTCATATGTAGACCTTTTCACTGCCAACCAAAAGATCTAATTACTGTCGACTTAATGACCCTCACCCCTGGTCACAGCGTCTATAAACTGTTATGTAGGACAGGAGACAAGTTCCGAAAACTAAAATATCATAAATTCCCAAACGTTGGGCAAAAGAAGCAGCCTCTGTGTTTTCCTTCACATGTAGTCATACAGGTAGAGTCGGACAACAGGAATAATAGGCGCTACATGATAATGTATTTATAGCATTCCTCCCAACTGTCCTGATTACAGTGGTATGGTCCCGCTATTTGGAGCCTGCCCTGATGTCCCTTGAGGGGAGGTGATCATGGCTGCTCTGCTTTGTGGAGCAGCCGGTGATTGCTGGATAGGTGCCGTGCGCAGCAAGGAGAGACGGGGCTGGGTACGCTGGCAAAGAGGATGGAAAACCCGGGGCCTCGATGCCCGGTCCCGCCCCCCGTTGCACATAGCCCCGCCCCTTTCCAGGGCCAGCTGCATGCAGGTCCCACTGATCTATTGGTAAAAGTTGGAAGGCATGTTCGATGTTCTGTGTATACAATACATTCCTTTTTCTTTTTTAATAGTAGGATCGGCAGCAATTAGCTGTATGCTCTGGCCTTCGTCTGCGGATCTTCGCCTCCAGTGAAGTGTATGGCCTTTGTCAAACATACATAAAAAAAAATAAAAAAATGATACCCGATCTATTGTCTGCGGGCAGACGTGATTCTAGTCTGGCTCTAAACACAGATATTTCTCCATTCCCTGGAGAGAAAGAGAGAAATTGGCCTCACACCCCTTGCTGAAACAGGTAAGGATCATATGGTCGACCTAAAGATTGTCGACAGTCATTAGGTCAACATACTGCAAGGTCGACATGGGTCAAGGTCAACAGGTCATTTGGTCCAAAAAAGCATTAGGTCAAAATGGTCTAGCTCAACATAGGGTTTTGTACTTTTTTTTTTACCCGAATGCCGACACAGTCAACATGGACACAGGATTAAGTGCACCGCATCCCCTCGCATGTCTGGCTGTGCTTGGTACTCTATGTTATTCTCCCACCACACCCTAGTGCAGGCGTTCCCAACCACGGTCCTCAAGGCACACCAACAGTACAGGTTTTAATGATATCCAGGCTTGAGCACAGGTGTCTTAATTAGTACCTGTGATTTGGATTAATCCATCTGTGCTGAAGCCTGGATATCACTAAAACCTGCACTGTTGGTGTGCCTTGAGGACCGTGGTTGGGAACGCCTGCCCTAGTGGATGGTAGGGCATGAAATTCCGCCTGTCGGCACATGTCGGCTCAAAAAAACCCCCAAAAATCCAGTGAAAAACCCAGTCGACCTAGACCATGTTGACCTAATGACCTGTCGACCTAGACCAATGTCGACTTTGCAGTATGTCGACCTGATGACTGTCGACCATCTGATATCGCTGATACAGGTTAATAGATAGAGGCTATCAATCCGAACGGCCTGTAATTGGTATAGCTATCTCACCCCTGCATTACTATATTAAGTATCAATTGGTAATGGGGGAGGCGCACCCAGGAATATGTATTAGACTTGGAAGCAAAGAAAGATAAAGTATTCCTACAAGGGGCAATCTAGGTTAGCATATATTAATGTTCTGATTAATGTTATAGGTACATTAATAAAGTGACCCAAGAAACAGAGAATTGGCTAAAACATGATGTTTATTGAATCATTTATTAAGGACAGCGAAATATTAAAAACATAAGTGAAAAGTGATAAATGTGAAATAAAGTGCATTAGAAAAAAAATTAAAATAAGTCTGTTACGTGTGTGTTATCGGTCATAGCATGTGTGTCTGTAATACTGTTATTAATCTCCACGCAAATATCAATTATTGCTCTAATTAGGCAGCCTTGTAAATTCATCAACAAAGGGACATGTGCACGTTTCAAGATGACGGGTGCAGCAAAATTGTTAGGAATAAAGGTGCGTACACACGGGGCAATATGATCGCTGGCAATATATTGCTAGCAATCATATCAGCAATCATATTGCCCAGTGTCCCGTTTTGTGAAAACGGGAGCGCGCACCCGGCGATTTATCGCTGGTGCACACTCCAATCACTGGCAATATGGTCGCTCAGCAACCATATTCCCAGCTATTTCAGCCCCTATCGCCCCCGTGTGTACACAGCATAATCGCCCCCGGATGACGTCAGCGAACCGGGACCAGGGCGGTCTTTTCGTATGGGCTTAATGGGCACTTGCTCTGGGGCCCCAGGTGTATAAGGGCCATACTCTGATAGCTGAGGATCCCCTTTTTCCAGGGATACCAGAATTTTTAAAATCGGCCCTGGGGAAATGGAGATATCCAACTTCAAAGCAGCAGTCCACATCTGACCTGTTAATTGCACTTCCCAGTCAGAATTCTCAGGTTCTCTCTGACTTAAGGTGCCCATACACGTCTCGATGCGGGCGTGCATTTTGAGCTTAAATAGCACGCATCGCATTCATCCTTGTACATGCGTTGTGCATACAATGCGATGAAAAGCAAGTACAAAAAGTATGTGCAGCACATACTTTTCTCTTTCAATGGTCCTGGTGACACAGCTTCACATTGGGATGTAGGAGGGTCCGCAGGAGCCAGGCACCTATCCTAAAGCTTTTGGAGGGTAGGCTCCTCCCCTACTGCATCCCAGACTCCTCAGTTCGTGTTAGGTGCCCACTGGAGTGGGTGCTATTCTAAAGGGCTGCCGGAGCAGCCGAAGGAGTAGAGTTAGTTAGGGTTTTTATTATTTTATTAACTTTTACACTAGCTAGGTAGGCACAGTGTGAGGATTCTCATTAGTGAATCCTCACACTGCTAGCACAGCAGGAGCTGACAGAAGCGCGTCCTGTCAGCTCACTGTGCACAGGGGAGACGCTGCCTGGCCTCCCTGTGCAGCGCTTACAGCTTCTTTTAAGAAGCTACGAAAACTCCACAGAATGATACTGAGCGCTGATTACCTATTCTACCGACTGTCCAGGATACACAACCAGTGTCCAACATACAAATTCTCAGTTGAAGTAAAAAAAATTGTGACATCTAGTGGTGCGAATAGGAACTGCAGGCAATCATCCCGATCATCCCTTTTTGTGATCATCCTTTTAGTACATCCGCAAATGGTGCCCTGCATACACAAATACATCCACTATAACCACAAACCCTAGCATACTACACATCCTATACATAGCGAGTCTACCACATACCGACATCCTAAAAAAGAAACCTCCTCTATTACCCATAACGCCCAGCATAAACACACAACAGCGCACATATACCTGTACCACAGCCGCACAGCATCTGCCATGAGCCTGACGTCTGCCTTGTGTCCCGTGTCCTCGGCTCCTGCAGCAGGAGGTGCTGGGTCGTCCTCTGCTCCGCCTGTTGTGCTGTTCTGGGTCGGCCTCTGCTTCCACCCCCGGCTCCTATCAGGCTGGGGATCCTCCTCTATCCTCTCCTCCGCTGGGCTGTCACCTGTCCTCTGAGCAGCTCCTGTCCTTGATGTTACATCGTGTTCTTAACTTACTTTCGGGCAGGCATCTCTAGGGGCAGCTCCGCACCACTGAGGGGGCTTCTACAGGTCTCCAGCTAGGGGTCCTTTGCATGTCCTCCAGTCCTGGTTCCTCGAGAGCGGGTGTCCTCCGCGGTGCCTGCGCACCTTGGTCTCCACTTGCTGCGTCCTCTATCTTCTTCGGAGCAACTTCAGGAGAATCCTCCGGCTGGGTGTGCTCCCAGGTAATTTACCCCCTCAGCACCTTCTTCCATGAGGTTCTAGTCTTCACCCTCTCGGCTCCTCCACAGGCAGGCACTATGTAGGAAACCTCGGCAGCACACATCCTTCTGTTCTCTCCGGGTTTGGGGCTCCTCCTGTGGTTGGCAGCTAGTGGGGGCAGCGCGGTTCCCTTCCCTCTGGCAGGTGGCAGCAGTAGGGGACTTGGAGGAGCCTGGCTCTCCTGGCGCCATTCCTGGTCTCACAGCTGCGCAGCCTCCGCTCCTTACAGGTCAGCAGCTCACAGCACTGCACAGGCCCTTGTCCTCTCCAGGGATCACCCTTCCCGGTGCCGGCTCTCTCTGTTGTGGGTTATGCATCGCTGCAGGACCGCCTCTGATCCCCCTGCCCTACCTCTCTATAGTCCCTGTCACTGGCTCACCCGCCATATCCTGTACTGGCTGTATCATATATTTTTATGTTTCTTTATACTCAAAGGCTATATATCCCCCTTCCCACACAGATTTAAGTTGCGACTATTTGACACAGTGGCTGCCTTGATAAAGGTACCAGCGGGGACCGAAACGTCAGAAGATCTCTCTTGCAGAAAATAAACTTTGGATTACCTCCTGGTTGTACCTCCATTGAACTACAGACTGGTGAGTGCTGTTTATTCCCCCAGTGGGGGTTCTTTCTGGTATCTATCTATCTAAGGAATTATCCAAGCAGGCAGCGGCACTCCGTGGGCTTAACAATGTGTTTATTGGAGGTGACCGACGTTTCGGGGACTGGATACCCCTTTGTCAAGGTGTACAACGCGTGCGGGTGACACAGCAAACATTTAAATACATACAGCATGTGCATACTCACCATTCCCGTACGTGGAGCGTCCCGGTTGCGTCCAGTGCGGCTTCCGGTGCGGGCGGATGTCAGTGGGCGGAGCCTCACTGCATCATCACGCTCCCCTCTGTTGTAGATGGGTTGCTATGGTGACCCCACCGTATCGCCCACTTCTGTATGACAACCTCCGCTCCAGGATCCGGGTTTGGCTTCTGCCTATAACAACACATAAATGGCACATAAATAACCTACATTAAAACAGTAAAACAATGTTAAAAAATGGTGCAAGTTTGAAGTGTAAATTTCAGATGCCACGGGACTACTGCCCGAGCAATGTTTAAGAAGTGATGTGAAGAAGATGTCACCGCATCTAGCGTGACAATTGTATGGTGTTAACACAGGGATCCGGACGGGTGTGTTACATATGGATCTCTGTATACAATAATAACATGGTCAAACTGATCGCTAATGATCATGTTTGTAAATCGGAGATGTCAGGCTCTAACACATGGGGGAGATGTGCTGTGGGATCTCTATGAATGTGAGAATTACAGGGGCGTGTTGTACCATAAATATCGGCTCCACAAGTGATATATATGCTTCATGTTGTCTTTGAGAACAGAACAGCAGTATAGCGTGTATATATATACTATGTATACATCGGGGGAAATGTACCAAAATGGATTCGTAAAAAATAGGTGTATTCGTAGGCAGAAATACGCCTATTTTTTACACATTTGTATTTTTGGGATTTACACACACTTCTTTGTATGTCAAACCGACAGATCGCAATACTATACTTAGACACAACAGCTCGCACCCACGCAACACGGTGGAGAGTCTCCCATACTCAGTTTTTGAGAGTATGCAGGATCACTGATACCGACTCTGAAACCCATCACCAACTGGACATCATGCAGCAGAAGTTCGAGGACAGAGGCTACCCCAGACAGGGCCTACTTAAAGCCAAGGCCAGGGCTCTGGCGTGTGAGCGCACCACTCTTATCACAGGTGCAA
This sequence comes from Crinia signifera, assembly GCF_055691185.1. Lineage (NCBI taxonomy): Eukaryota > Metazoa > Chordata > Amphibia > Anura > Myobatrachidae > Crinia > Crinia signifera. The sequence continues at coordinate 28,752 of NW_028142311.1, read as the reverse complement.
CACCTAAAGTCATAAAGCCATGTATTCCATGGGTTAATGACTTTAGCTCTGCCAGCCGAGAAACCACCAGCAGAGTAAAAAACTGGTGGGAAATTGTGCGTTCGGATCCCGAGCTACCGGTGTTCAAAGACACCAAGCTGATGCCGAGCTACAAGCGCGGCCCAAACTTGAAGGACCTATTGGTCAAGACCGAGATTACAAATTTTGACACCCCTTCTAGACAAATCAGACCCACCAGAATGGGCTGTTACCGGTGCCTAGGCTGCACAACATGCAGCTTCATGACAGCTTGCACCGAAGTTGCACATCTCTATACGGGTAAAAAAAATTTAAATCAGATGGCCCCTCACGTGCACGACTAAATTTGTTATCTACATCATTTATTGTCCATGTGGAATACATTACATCGGCAAGACCGATTGTGCCATACGGGCAGCCCTTCATTCTGGCTCAGGGGAGCAACCAGTGACCAGGAATTTCGCCAAGGCCAAACATAATGTTAGGTTTTGGGTATACACCCGCAGCCGGGACTGCTGTTTAGAACAGCCACGGCGGAGCCCTACGCTACCTCTGTTGACCCCCGGAGTTGGGTGACCGGTTCCTGCAATAGCTAGGCTTCGCCTGTAGCCGCCACGTTTGGGAGGGCGAGTTAAGCCCGCCCTAGCTCCGGTGCAGCCAGGAGTTATGTAAGTACAAAGAACCGGGGACCCCCTCAGGGTACGGCCAAAAGGACAACCTAACTGAAGGGCACTAACTGAATTTAAGAAAAAGGCAACTAGCCGAAACTAAATAACGCGGCTAAAAGCGCCAGCGACCTAGTCGCCACCCACTGCGACCGCGTCGCATACACAATAAGAAATACACCACACCAAAAGCACACGACGATACGTAACGCACGAACATGGAACACAGAAAAAACCCCTACTGATATCCCAAGATAGGGAAAACCGAAAACCCAGCAACTGCTGGAATGACCCTCTAAATACCAGAATGGAGGGTAAAAAACAAGGATAAAGAAATGCCCAGGAGGGCAACTTGCCAGGAGACAAAAAGAACCAGGTCCCCTACAGGGGAACTTACTGCTCCGGGAAGTGGCAGGAAGCCAAGGAGATCTCCACGCAGCAGCAGCACTGACAGGCAGGGAAACAGGTACCGGAGGAATCAGGCAGATGACAGCTGACTAAAGCTATCACCGGCACGGTCTGACTGGGCCAGCTCCCTTAAAAAGGGAGAGTGACCAATGGCTGATGCCTGCCTAATTAGGACTAGCTGGGACAGCGCGCGCTGCACAGCGTCCTGCACGCTGCCCAGCAACATAGCAGCGGGGAGAGACACTTCCGCCGCTTGTACCCCTTGGCGTCCTCCGTTGCCAGGCAACCCCAGCGGCTTCCGCCGGAGGTTGGGAACTGGCGTCCCTGGTTGCTGAGCAACCAGATGTGACGCTCGACGGAGGACGGGCGGCCGGGCACCCTTTGATAGCCGGAGCACTCCCCCGGCGTCTACTATCTGCGGCCACCGCCGCAGATCTCTTTACAGCGTCTCTGGTTGCTAGGCAACCAGACGCGACGCTCGGGGAAGCCGGACACCCTTTCCCTGCCGGGGCGCTCCTCTGGCGCCTAACAGTACCCCCCCCTTGATGAGGGGTTATCAACCCCTTACCACCGGGTTTAGCAGGAAAGTCCCGAAAGAATTCCATCTTCAACCTTGGGGCATGTAGGTTCTTTTCAGAGACCCAGGATCTTTCTTCCGGACCATACCCCTTCCAGTGCACCAGAAATTGGAGAGATCCACGCACAAATTTGGAATCAAGGATTCTTTCTACCAAGAACTCTGGTTGCTTGTGTACATTTACTGGAGCTCTTCCCTGAATGATCTTCCGAGGAAACTTTTTTGAGACTTTCACAGGTTTCAACAAAGAGGAGTGAAAGGTATTGGCAATTCTGAGAGATCTGGGAATCTGCAATCGGAAGGCCACAGGATTCACTCTTTTAATAATGGTGAAGGGACCAATAAATTTTGGTCCAAATTTGGCTGAGGGTTGTCGAATCTTGATGTTTCGAGTAGACAGCCAAACTCTCTCGCCCACCTTGAAAGTGCAAGGCCGTCTTGAGCGGTCTGAAAAAACCTTTTCCTGGAACGCAGCTTTTTTTAGAGCAGAATGTACCTCCTTCCAGATTATTCTTAATCTGGAGGTGTTGGCGGAAGGGACTACTGGCTCTTCTGGCCCCAGGGCATTGGCTTTAGGGTGAAACCCATAAACCGCAAAAAATGGTGACACTTTGGTGGATGAATGATAAGCGTTATTATAGGCAAACTCAGCTATGGGCAGGAACTCTGACCAATCATCTTGAGTTTTAGAGACAAAACAGCGCAAGTACTGCTTTAACGATTGGTTGAGTCGCTCAGTTTGCCCATTGGATTCTGGATGGTAGGCGGAGGTCAAACTGCATTTAACCTTTAAAGCCGCACAGAACTTCCTCCAGAATTGGGCCACAAATTGAGGCCCCCGATCCGACACAATGTCCTTGGGCAGGCCATGAAGTCTGAATACATGACGCAAAAATGACTTAGCCAGTATTTCAGCCGAAGGCAACTGGGGCAATGGAACAAAGTGAGCCATTTTGCTAAAACGGTCGATAATGACCCAAATTACTCGAAAACCAGATGATACGGGAAGATCGACCACAAAGTCCATGGCGATGTGCGACCAAGGCCTGGAGGGAATGGCTAAAGGGATCAATTGCCCAACCGGCGCAGTTCTGGGAGTTTTATATCTCGCACAATCCGGGCATGAGAGAACGAACTCCCTCGTATCCGCAGTGATGTCAGGCCACCAAACACTCCGAACAAGGAGTTTCAAGGTCTTTTTAATTCCTGGATGTCCTGCAATTCTACTTTCATGAAATTCAGCTAACACCTCTTTCCTTAAAGACGGTGGAACAAATAAGCGTCCAACGGGCACCGAACTAGGCGCTTGGTCCTGAACCTGGAGAAGTAACTCCTGTAGGGTCTGTGTAAGACCAGAATGAATCCGTGACCCTGGAAGAATAGGTAACAGAGGCTCTTTCACCTCTTGTTTAGGGAGAAAACTGCGTGAAAGGGCGTCTGCACGGACATTCTTTGAGCCTGGCCTAAACGAGATGATAAAATTAAAGCGTGTAAAAAATAATGCCCAGCGGGCCTGTCGTGCATTCAAGCGTTTAGCGGATTCGAGGTACTGCAGATTTTTATGATCTGTAATTACCAAGACCTGGTGTTTGGCCCCCTCCAACCAGTGCCTCCATTCCTCAAGCGCCCACTTGATAGCAAGCAACTCACGGTTGCCTACATCATAATTGGCCTCTGCCGATGAAAATTTCCGTGACATGAAGGCGCACGGAAAGAGGAATGAGGAGTCTAGATCACTCTGGGATAATACGGCCCCTGCTCCTACCTCTGAGGCATCTACTTCTACCACAAATGGTAGTTCTGGATCCGGATGTTTCAAAATAGGTGCTGAAACGAAAGCTCGTTTCAGCGCAGTGAATGCCTGCTCCGCCTGCACAGACCAAACAGAGGCATCCGCCCCCTTTTTGGTGAGGTCCACTAACGGGGCAGCCAGATCAGAGAAAGAAGAAATGAACCGCCTATAATAATTTGCGAACCCCAAAAATCTCTGGATGGCCTTTAAGCTTGTGGGTCGCACCCAATTTAAAACTGCTTGCAGTTTTTTCGGTTCCATGCGGAAACCGTCAGCAGAAATGATATATCCTAAAAAGGATACCTCAGGCACTTCAAACTCGCATTTCTCGGGTTTGGCAAAGAGGTGGTTTTCGCGGAGTTTCTGAAGAACTTGTCGAACTTGCATCCGATGCTCCTCGAGAGTTTTGGAGTAGATCAGAATGTCGTCTAAGTAGACCACCGCAAACCTCCCCAAGAATTCTCTGAGAACGTCATTGATGAAGTCTTGGAAGACTGCGGGCGCGTTAGACAACCCAAAGGGCATGACCAGGTATTCATAGTGCCCTGTTTGGGTACTAAAGGCCGTCTTCCATTCGTCCCCAGCTTTAATGCGGACAAGATTATATGCCCCACGAAGATCTATCTTAGAGAAGACTCTTGCGGAGCGAAGTTGGTCAAAAAGGACCGAAATCAAGGGTAGTGGATACGTGTTTTTGACCGTAATCTTGTTGAGAGCCCTGTAGTCGATACAGGGCCTGAGTGACCCGTCCTTTTTGGAAACAAAAAAAAATCCTGCACTTAACGGGGATTTGGAGGGTCGAATGAAACCTTTGGCAAGATTTTCTTGAATGTACTCCTCCATAGACTGTGTCTCGGGCCCAGACAAGGAATAAAGCCTAGCTTTGGGGTACTGCACGTCTGGCAGCAAGTCTATGGTGCAGTCATAGGAACGATGGGGTGGAAGTTTATCTGCCTTGCCTTTAGAAAAAACATCGGCGAAGTCCGAGTAACTGACAGGGATTCCCTCGAGTGAAGTGGTTGCCATCAGTACCGGGTGAACCAAACAATGGCCTGAGCATTGATTGCCCCAGCGGGCGATCTCCCCGACCTGCCAATCCACTTGAGGGTTGTGAACCTTCAGCCATGGATGACCCAAGACTATAGGAGCTGCGGAGCAGGAGGTTAAATAAAAGGAAATTGTTTCCTCATGAAAGATGCCTACCACCAAACGCAATGGAGGTGTCTGGGAAGATATAACCCCGTTGCCGAGAGGACTACCATCAAGACCTCTCATGACAAGTGCCTTATCCAGGCTTAATTGGGGAATCCCAATTTTCCTTGCAAAAGTGATGTCTAAGAAATTCCCGGCAGCCCCACTATCGATGAAGACGGATACCGGCGTCTTAATACCTTCATACTGAATCTCTGCAGGTACTAATAGCGCGTTACGAGAGGAGATGAGTTGCAGACCACAGTGAACCCCCTCAATTTTCACTTGGTCCGGGCATTTCCCGACTTGTTTGGGCAAGTGCGAAGGAAATGGCCTTTGTTACCACAATAAAGACAAAGTCCTGAGCTCATCCTCCGCGCTCTCTCATCTGGGGAGATACGAAAAGCCCCCAATTGCATGGGTTCATCCTCCTCTTCGGTCGGGGTATACCCGATTGAAGTAGGTCGCAGAACAGCCCCTCTTTCTGATCTCCGTTCCCTGAGGCGCCGATCAATCTTGATGGACAATTCCATAAGTTTATCTAGGGTCTCAGGTGCAGGATATTGAATTAGACTGTCTTTGATTGCATCTGATAACCCTTGCCGGAATTGGCTCCGGAGAGCTGGGTCATTCCACCCACAATCATTGGACCAACGGCGGAATTCCGTACAGTATGCCTCTGCAGGGTTCTTTCCCTGTCTCAACGCACGCAAGTGGCTTTCGGCCGAGGCCTCTCTATCTGGGTCGTCGTATAATAACCCAAGAGATCTAAACAGAGCATCGACTGACCGGAGTGCTGGATCCTCAGGTTTAAGCCCAAAAGCCCATGTCTGAGGGTCACCTTGGAGTAAGGATATTACCAGCCCTACTTGTTGTCGCTCCGACCCTGAAGACTGTGGCCTAAGCCGAAAGTAAAGTTTACAACTCTCGCGGAAATTAAAAAACTCTTTGCGGTTTCCAGAGAAGCGGTCCGGAAGATTCATTTTAGGCTCAGGGACCGTTACCGGTGAACCCCGAGGTGCGTCCTCTTGAGACTTGACTCGTAACGACAAGTCTTGGACCATCTGAGTTAGGCCCTGGAGCTGGTTAGCAAATGCCTGAGGTGAGGTGGGGGTAGTAGGATTCATAACTACTGCTCAAACAATGACCAGGGAACCTCAGAGGGTGACACCCAACCACCTGACTGATCCCAAAAAAAAAAAAAAAAAATTTTTTTTTTTTTTTTTTTTTTTTTATATTTGGCCGGTGATAATGTTAGGTTTTGGGTATACACCCGCAGCCGGGACTGCTGTTTAGAACAGCCACGGCGGAGCCCTACGCTACCTCTGTTGACCCCCGGAGTTGGGTGACCGGTTCCTGCAATAGCTAGGCTTCGCCTGTAGCCGCCACGTTTGGGAGGGCGAGTTAAGCCCGCCCTAGCTCCGGTGCAGCCAGGAGTTATGTAAGTACAAAGAACCGGGGACCCCCTCAGGGTACGGCCAAAAGGACAACCTAACTGAAGGGCACTAACTGAATTTAAGAAAAAGGCAACTAGCCGAAACTAAATAACGCGGCTAAAAGCGCCAGCGACCTAGTCGCCACCCACTGCGACCGCGTCGCATACACAATAAGAAATACACCACACCAAAAGCACACGACGATACGTAACGCACGAACATGGAACACAGAAAAAACCCCTACTGATATCCCAAGATAGGGAAAACGGAAAACCCAGCAACTGCTGGAATGACCCTCTAAATACCAGAATGGAGGGTAAAAAACAAGGATAAAGAAATGCCCAGGAGGGCAACTTGCCAGGAGACAAAAAGAACCAGGTCCCCTACAGGGGAACTTACTGCTCCGGGAAGTGGCAGGAAGCCAAGGAGATCTCCACGCAGCAGCAGCACTGACAGGCAGGGAAACAGGTACCGGAGGAATCAGGCAGATGACAGCTGACTAAAGCTATCACCGGCACGGTCTGACTGGGCCAGCTCCCTTAAAAAGGGAGAGTGACCAATGGCCGATGCCTGCCTAATTAGGACTAGCTGGGACAGCGCGCGCTGCACAGCGTCCTGCACGCTGCCCAGCAACATAGCAGCGGGGAGAGACACTTCCGCCGCTTGTACCCCTTGGCGTCCTCCGTTGCCAGGCAACCCCAGCGGCTTCCGCCGGAGGTTGGGAACTGGCGTCCCTGGTTGCTGAGCAACCAGATGTGACGCTCGACGGAGGACGGGCGGCCGGGCACCCTTTGATAGCCGGAGCACTCCCCCGGCGTCTACTATCTGCGGCCACCGCCGCAGATCTCTTTACAGCGTCTCTGGTTGCTAGGCAACCAGACGCGACGCTCGGGGAAGCCGGACACCCTTTCCCTGCCGGGGCGCTCCTCTGGCGCCTAACACATAACATGGCAATGATCAAATATAAGATCATAGACCACGTGCCGGCACACATACGGGGTGGCAACCGTTCCAAACAGCTTCTGCAGCTTGAGTCCAAGTGGATTTACAAAATGGACACACTACACCCTAAAGGCCTTAATGACACACTTGGCCTACATCATTTTTTGTAACCATTTTGGTCCACTAACACACAATCATGTCTTCCTTCTTCCTTTTCTCTCCCCCTTGTTAAAGGTACTTGTCATCCCACTGTGTGACACCAGTCCCCCAGCCTTATCGGTGTCCAGGTGACACACCAGGATAACATATAATATACAAGATGCTGGCATTCTGTTGTTGCAATTTCTGGCTTCTGGTGCTATGCGCATACAGTGATGCTGGCTGCATCACCCCACACAGGGCTGTTTTTGCTTATTATAGATACCCAGCAGGGACTCAGTATTTCTCCCTGCATTTAAACCACTCACGCCATAGGGTTTGCACCTCACCCAGCATATGCACTTTGACTTTTGCCCAGTACGGCTCCAATTAGGGGCCGCACGCAGTTATCTTTTTATACGTATACCCTTTTTTTTTTTCCATCAACAAATTTTTATTGACACAAATTTATATATGGGGTACAGAAATGAAAAAAGGGGGGAAACATTGGGGGGGGGGGGGAACTGCAATCGTGGGTGAGAACAATATAAGACAGTTATAATTTGCCTACAGAGTTTTGTACATGACCATAACAGACATATTAGAACGCTACGCAGAGCGAACTGAACACAGGCATACAGATACAATTCAGTTATAGGGTTAGTCTAAGGTAGGAGAGCATCAGTTAGACCGGGGTGTGGGGTGAGGGGGGGTCTGGGTCAGACTCTGGGGTCTCATTCAGGCTAAACATGGTTGTTTGTCCAGACGTGGCTGAGGAGGGGACTCTAGTACCCTCTCTTGCAGACATATATGAGTGCCAGGGAGCCCATTTAGAGTGTGGCGAGGTGGGATTAAGGGAGTGGGGCTGGAAACCGGTTTCCATGAGGAAATGGTGGTTTGTTTTTAGTATAACCTGGAGAAGAGGGGGGGGGGGAGGGCTGCTTCCATTGTTGAGCTAGGTTTGCTCTTGCCGCTATGAGGATGTGTCCGAGGACATATGTTGTCCCAATCGGGAGATCCTGTGGGTATACATGGAATAAAGCTAGGAGTGGGTCAGGGGCAAGGGTTAGTTGGATCACTTCCGAGATGAGTTCAAAAACTTCTCCCCAATATGCTCTGAGCTTGTGGCAAGACCAAAAAATATGGTAAATGGTACCTATATTCCCGCATTGTCGCCAGCACATATTGGAGCACGTTGGCCAAAAGGTGTGGAGGCGATCTGGGGTAAGGTAGAGGCGATTTATCAATTTGATGTGCATCTCCGAGTGATTAAGACAGCGGGACATTGTGTAAGAGGATAGGAATATCTTACGCCATTGAGGTCCGGAGAGCTGGATGCCCAAATCAGTTTCCCATTTTTTATGGGCAGGAGATTTAGTGAACTCCGCGGGGGTTATGAGTGAGTCGTACCAGAAGGAGATATCCCCTCTGGAGAGTGTCTGGGAGGGTCGGGAGAGGATCGTCTGGTGGCGGGGATCTATAGTGGGGCGGTTGGAGAAGTGGAAGTTCCACCAGTGTGCCACCTGGAGATAGTGGAGGTACTCGTGGGGGGGGAGGGAGTATGTTTCTTGGAGGTAGGGGAAAGGTCGGATTGAGTTGGCGTCGACTATATCTCCCAGAGCTGCGATCCCACTTTGTTTCCAAAGGGTGAGGTTAAGGTTGGGGATTAGTCTCGCCACGGTGGTGATAGGGAGGGTAGTGATAAGGGAGGTAGAGGCGCGCAAAACGGACAGTAGTTGGTCCCATGCATATAAGGTAGCGGTCGTTGTTGGAAGAAGGGAAGGTAGTGAGGGCCTGATGTGTTTTGGGATCTTAAGGAGGTCGTTAAGAGGGATATCGGGGGAGTGACATTGTTCAATGTCTACCCAGGCCCTATGGGTAGGGCTTTCAAAATAGTGTTTGGATGGGGCAAGTAGGCAGGCTACCTGATATTGGGATAGGTCTGGGAGATCGAGACCTCCATAAGCTCTTGGGATTGTCATTTTGGAGCGGGCCATAGCGGGGGGTTTGGATGCCCAAATATATTTTGTCAGAATAGAGGTGGCCTGTTGTAGGGATTTTTTAGGGAAAACATAGGGGATAGTGCGGAACAGGTACATTAGTTTGGGCAGGAGCGACATTTTAAATGCTGCCATCCTACCCATCCATGAGATTTCGTAGGCCAACCAAGATCTGGATAATGATGTAAGGGAAGCTAGGAGGGGGGAGAGGTTAACATTAAATACTGACGCCATGTTAGGGGGGATGTGGATACCTAAGTACTTTATGGAGGTAGTTTGCCAGTTGTAGGTGTAAGTGGTTTTCAGTAGGGGGAGATGGTCTGTAAGGTTGATCGGCAATGCATCAGTCTTGGATGTATTGAGTTTATAGTAAGATGCGGCACTGTATGCGGTTAGTATCTCGTGGACGTGTGGGAGCGTATGGATGGGGTCTGTCACGAATAGTAACACGTCATCCGCGAAGAGGCTTAGTTTATGCTTGTTGGGGCCCACCTGGAGACCAGGAATATTAGGGTTTTTGCGGATGGCCGTGGCTAATGGTTCAATGGAGAGGACAAATATTAGGGGTGAAAGCGGGCAGCCCTGCCTTGTGCCATTGGTGATGTTAAAAGGGGAGGAAAGAAAGCCATTGCTGAACACTCGGGCCGAGGGGGAGCTCTATAGTGACATGATTGATGATAGTATGCGGTCCCTGAAGCCGAAACGGGACAGAACTTCCCGCATATATTGCCAGTTAAGGCGATCAAATGCCTTTTCGGCATCGAGTGAGACGAGAAGGAGATCTTGCTTAGCTGACAGGGAGTCTATTAAGTTAAAGACTCTCCGTGTGTTGTCCGGGGCCTGACGTCCCGGAACAAACCCTTTCTGGTCCGGGTGTATCAGCAAGGGTAAATAGAGATTGATTCGGGAAGCCATTAGTTTGGCGAAGATCTTGATATCACTGTTCAGGAGGGCTATAGGGCGATAGTTTTGGCACAAGGCAGGGTTCTTACCGGACTTCGGAATGGTAATAATTCTGGCTTCTAACAGTTCTGGGGGGGCGCGACCGAGCGAGGAGAGTTCGTTGAACAGGTCAGTGAGGTAAGGGGAGAGCAAGTCGCTAAAGGTTTTATAAAACTCTGTAATGAACCCATCTGGCCCAGGGGCTTTATTACGCGGGAGTGACTTTATAACCGACTGGACCTCTAATTGGGACCAGGGGGCGTTTAAGAGATCTAGTTGGTCCTGGGTCAGAGAGGGTAGGTGTAGGTTCTTGAGGAAACTATGGATAGAGGCAGGGGTGGGCTGTGGCGTGGAGGGGTCTTTGGAGAGATTGTATAGGTTGGAATAGTAATCTGCGAACTGGTTGGCTATATCTTTAGGGTTCTGTATTTTCTCTTTGTTGGGGGCTGTAATGTATTTAATGCGGTTTCTAGCGTGCTGGGCGCGCAGCTTCCGGGCTAGCATTCTGCCCGACCTGTTGCTAGCTAGGTAGAACCTGTGTCTTATTCTGTTTAAGGCCGATTGGGTACGGGTAAGGAGCATTTTCTGTAATTGGCTCCGTATCGAAGCCAATTCTACTTTCAGGGATTTAGAGGGGGCAACTTTGTTTTTGGCGTCCAGTTCCATTAATTTAGCCTCTAGGGCTTTTTGAGTTGCGGTGGCATTTCTCTTCAGAGTTGCCCCCGCTTGAATAGCAGCCCCTCTTGTGACAGCTTTGAAAGCACACCAGTGGTTGATCACCGAGGTATCTGTAGTTTCATTGTTGGACAAATATAGCTCCATTGATTTTTGGATGGTACTTTTGGCCGCTGGGTTAGACAGTAGATGGGGGAACAGGCGCCAGGGCCTAGGGGGGATTCTGGAGGGATGAAAGTTCCAATGCCACACCACTGGAGCGTGGTCAGACCACGTGATTGGGAGAATGTCAACTCCTACGGAATGTTGGAGGGACCACTTGTCGCAGAGGATATAGTCAATTCTCGAGTAGGTGTTGTGAACTTGAGAGTGGAAGGTGTATTCCCGTCCTGTGGGGTAGGTTATTCTCCAGGTGTCGTACAAGTCAAACTCTGAGAGGAGGTTACGGAAAGCTGTCGATTGATTGTCTGTATGAGATTGGTGGCTAGAGGGGAGATGGGATTTATCCAGGCGGGGGTCTAGTGCTAAGTTAAAGTCTCCCAGTAATATCAGGGAGCCCTTTGTGGTTTTTTGTATGAGGGTAAGGAGTTTACGGAGGAAGGCCACTTGGTTCGTGTTGGGGGCATAGATAGAGACTATTGTCGTAAGTCTGTCCTCTAAGTGGCCGGTTAGGATCAGATACCTGCCGTTTTTATCAGCCGTCTGGGAGTGGCAGGTGAAGGGGGTATTTCTGTTAAACAGAATAGCAACACCATTACGTTTAAAGGGTCCGTTAGCATAGAAAGCAGTCGGGTAGTTGGTATCCCTAAATATGGGTGGTCGGGGGGAGGCAAAGTGGGTCTCCTGAAGGGCCACAATGTCAGCTTTCTGTTTATGGAAGTATGATAATGCCATTCTGCGCTTATGGGGGGAGTTCAGCCCTTTGACATTTAGTGAGAGCAACTTAGGCATGGTAGAGTGTTAAAAAATGCAGGGAGGTTTTGAATACATCCATGGAGGGGGGGGGGGCGCTGAGTAAGGGGGGTAGGTAGCGGGAGTGCAGTCCAGGGGGGGGGGGGAGGGAGCATGAGAGGGGTAGTATGTCGACAGGGGGGGAGGAGCAGGGATAGGAAAAGAAAAACAAAGGGTCCAGTATCTAGGACCCGCACAACTACTGCAGGGGAAAGGAAAGACATTTTCGTGCAGTAGTATAAGAAGAGGTTGGGGGTGGTGGCCTGGAGGCTCTGGTTATAGAGCGGAGGGAGATTGGCCACCCCTCCAATAACGACATTTTTAACTAAACAAAACATGCAATATAAAATATAAAACATAACGTATAAAATATAATATAACAGTCCACCTGAGAACTCAGGGGGGGAAACCAGCTATAACAGTAGTTAATTCCTGTCAAGGCTACGGGTGGTAATAAGGGAAATGTTCCCCAGCCAGTGGGGAACAGTAAACTGTAGGGAAGTAACGGAACCTTAAGCAGACTGACAATGTGCTGCTACAAACTGTGAGCGGCAAAGTCCCAGTGCACAGAGACCTGCACCATTGGTAGATAATGAAAGGTGATACTTATCATTGAAGCCTCAACCCGCAGTGGGGAGGTGGCGAAGGTCCACTGGCATGGGAAGTCCGTCATTAGGAAAAGAAAATGGAAGTCGGGAGAGGGACATCAAGTGTCAGTCCAATCCTGGCGAAGAGGTTGTGGGCGCTTCTGCCCCTGGGGGGCAGTGATGGAGATGTCCCATTCTAGCAGAAGTTTCACCCCGGCATCCAGGGATGATATTGTATAGGTGGTGTCTTCATGTGTGATGATCAGTTTCACCGGGAACCCCCACCTGTATCGGATCTCGTGGTTGCGTAGCGCCAGGGTAATAGGGGCAAACGATCTTCTACTGGCCAGTGTTGCGGGAGAGAGGTCTTGGAACACTTGGAGGCCTCCTAGTGTATCTGATAGTTTTGCGTCACGGGCCGCCTTTAGTATGCGTTCTTTCACTGTAAAGAAGTGGACCCGAAGCAGGGTGTCTTTGGGTAAATCGGCTGAAATCGTTTTGGGTCTTGGTAGGCGGTGGATACGATCGATGAGGAGATCCTTGGGGTCAACGGAAGGGAGGAGCCGACGGAACAGTGCTGTGGCATAACCTTCAAGCTCAGCGTTGGTCACCGATTCTGGGATGCCTCTGATTTTAATATTGTTCCTTCTGGATCTGTCCTCCAAATCGGCAAGTTTGGTTCTGTACTGGTCCATCTCAAGTTGTTGGCGGTCATAAGACGACACGAGAGCGTTGTGGGAAGTGACCAATTCCTCCATCTTCTTCTCTAAGTGGTCTGTTCTGTCGCCAATTGCCACTAGTTCCGTTTTAACCTCCCGAATGGCCAGTTTGAGGTCTCTGGCCAATTCAGCCTGGAATGCTGAAAAGACTTGGCATAATGACTTCACCGTCACCGGTTCGTCTGATTCCGCATCTATACCTGCTATTCCAGAGGGGGGGCTGAGCTCTGGTGGGGCACTCGGGTGGTTGTACCCTTGTTTCAGCGGGCTTGGTTGAGGTTGGGGGGATTTTCTAGCAGGCATGTTGATCTTGGTGGGTGCGACCTCCCTAGGCCTTTTTGGGGGCATGACGGTGGTCGGCACTGTTTTAAATATGTGGAAAGGAAATAGAGATCAGACACTGTGGGGGCTCCTGTAGCAGTTGTGTTTTCACATGAGGGTAGGCAGGCTGTTGTCGTCACGGAGAGGTAGCCGTGTAATTACATCGGTCACATTAGGCTCTGATATGTGGCTTTGGCGAGGGGGGATTGAGGAGAGGGAACGAGAGCAGGGTGGACTTTTTGGAGCCCGGTCCCAAGGGGGAGAAAGTCGCCTCAGCACACAGTTCCCAGTGGGGCTAATTCAGGGGGCCCAAGCGCTCCTGTTCAGGCGGTGCAGTGAGCTCCGTGATGTGGGGGGAGCTGGGTGTAGTGGGGCCCAAGATGAGGGAGATTTGCGTGGCCCCTGAGGAGGGGGATGGTTTTTATGCCGCCGCCAGTGAGGTGCACAGGTTAATGGTAAGGACCTGGGGGGGAGGATGGCGGACACCTCGTGTGCGGGTGCTGCGTCAGTAGCTGAGGGATGGTGCCGCTGATATAGGGGGGGGGGGTGACCCCCGGTAGATGTACCCTATACAGGGTGGCTCACCCCACACTCCGGTGTCCCTCCGAGTCAGCGGGGATGGTGCGGTGATGGCGGCGGGTGTCAGGCCTCCGTCTGCCTCCAGCGTCCAGGCACCAGCAGCCTGCGCGAGGGGGAGATGTAAAGATCGGGGCCAGGCGTCGGCGGGCAGCGGGCGGTGTTGTAGGGTGGCTGCAGGAGGGAGGACTGGGCTCACCAGTAGTCCGCGCCTCCACTTCGCGCCGTCGCTCCGACTCCGGCTCCAAAATCGAGGTCCCGGCTTCAGTCCCCGGACCAGGCCGCAACCTGCGGCAGCCCTTAAAAGAGCTGCCCGGCTCCGCTGCCATGGACCGGAGATGCCGGGGGGTGACTGCTGCACAGTGGGTGGCGGAGGTCGGGTCTGGAGGTGTCCGGAGGACTCGGAGAAGGCAGATAATTACAGGTACGCCGGGAGCTCTCTGTAACGCGTCCTTCCAGTCAGCGTGCCAGGCCACGCCCCATACGTATACCCTTTTTAAATGTTCGTTTTTTATTATATATGTCTTCTCATTTTTAGCCACTAGATGTCACTATGTAGTCATAATATGGTCATGTCCACTTGTTTTTTTGCATTTTTTATTCACTTGCATCCTCTGAAGTTTTGTGTATGTATGGATGCCTTTGTTGCTTTATGACTTCTGTAGCACGATACTTGTATTCATGCTAATGTGAGCTGCAATCTCTTTCCCAGCCCACCCACGTCACCGCGGGATGACGACCGTGATGACGCGCGGTCAGCTGGACGCCGCTGAACGTGGTGACGTCACTGCTGTGCGCAGGACTCCGGAAACCGGCCCGTGGATGCTCGTGGGGGACGGCTACAGGGAGGGGGATCAGAGGCGGTCCTGCAGCGATGCATAACCCACAACAGAGAGAGCCGGCACCGGGAAGGGTGATCCCTGGAGAGGACAAGGGCCTGTGCAGTGCTGTGAGCTGCTGACCTGTAAGGAGCGGAGGCTGCGCAGCTGTGAGACCAGGAATGGCGCCAGGAGAGCCAGGCTCCTCCAAGTCCCCTACTGCTGCCACCTGCCAGAGGGAAGGGAACCGCGCTGCCCCCACTAGCTGCCAACCACAGGAGGAGCCCCAAACCCGGAGAGAACAGAATGATGTGTGCTGCCGAGGTGTCCTACATAGTGCCTGCCTGTGGAGGAGCCGAGAGGGTGAAGACTAGAACCTCAAGGAAGAAGGTGCTGAGGGGGTAAATTACCTGGGAGCACACCCAGCCGGAGGATTCTCCTGAAGTTGCTCCGAAGAAGATAGAGGACGCAGCAAGTGGAGACCAAGGTGCGCAGGCACCGCGGAGGACACCCGCTCTCGAGGAACCAGGACTGGAGGACATGCAAAGGACCCCTAGCTGGAGACCTGTAGAAGCCCCGTCAGTGGTGCGAAGCTGCCCGTAGAGATGCCTGCCCGAAAGTAAGTTAAGAACACGATGTAACATCACTAATGAGAATCCTCACACTGTGCCTACCTAGCTAGTGTAAAAGTTAATAAAATAATAAAAACCCTAACTAACTCTACTCCTTCGGCTGCTCCGGCAGCCCTTTAGAATAGCACCCACTCCAGTGGGCACCTAACACGAACTGAGGAGTCTGGGATGCAGTAGGGGAGGAGCCTACCCTCCAAAAGCTTTAGGATAGGTGCCTGGCTCCTGCGGACCCTCCTACATCCCAATGTGAAGCTGTGTCACCAGGACCATTGAAAGAGAAAAGTATGTGCTGCACATACTTTTTGTACTTGCTTTTCATCGCATTGTATGCACAACGCATGTACAAGGATGAATGCGATGCGTGCTATTTAAGCTCAAAATGCACGCCCGCATCGAGACGTGTATGGGCACCTTAAGTCAGAGAGAACCTGAGAATTCTGACTGGGAAGTGCAATTAACAGGTCAGATGTGGACTGCTGCTTTGAAGTTGGATATCTCCATTTCCCCAGGGCCGATTTTAAAAATTCTGGTATCCCTGGAAAAAGGGGATCCTCAGCTATCAGAGTATGGCCCTTATACACCTGGGGCCCCAGAGCAAGTGCCCATTAAGCCCATACGAAAAGACCGCCCTGGTCCCGGTTCGCTGACGTCATCCGGGGGCGATTATGCTGTGTACACACGGGGGCGATAGGGGCTGAAATAGCTGGGAATATGGTTGCTGAGCGACCATATTGCCAGTGATTGGAGTGTGCACCAGCGATAAATCGCCGGGTGCGCGCTCCCGTTTTCACAAAACGGGACACTGGGCAATATGATTGCTGATATGATTGCTAGCAATATATTGCCAGCGATCATATTGCCCCGTGTGTACGCACCTTTATTCCTAACAATTTTGCTGCACCCGTCATCTTGAAACGTGCACATGTCCCTTTGTTGATGAATTTACAAGACTGCCTAATTAGAGCAATAATTGATATTTGCGTGGAGATTAATAACAGTATTACAGACACACATGCTATGACCGATAACACACACGTAACAGACTTATTTTAATTTTTTTTCTAATGCACTTTATTTCACATTTATCACTTTTCACTTATGTTTTTAATATTTCGCTGTCCTTAATAAATGATTCAATAAATATCATGTTTTAGCCAATTCTCTGTTTCTTGGGTCACTTTATTAATGTACCTATAACATTAATCAGAACATTAATATATGCTAACCTAGATTGCCCCTTGTAGGAATACTTTATCTTTCTTTGCTTCCAAGTCTAATACATATTCCTGGGTGCGCCTCCCCCATTACCAATTGATACTTAATATAGTAATGCAGGGGTGAGATAGCTATACCAATTACAGGCCGTTCGGATTGATAGCCTCTATCTATTAACCTGTATCAGCGATATCAGATGGTCGACAGTCATCAGGTCGACATACTGCAAAGTCGACATGGGTCTAGGTCGACAGGTCATTAGGTCAACATGGTCTAGGTCGACTGGGTTTTTCACTGGATTTTCGGGGGGTTTTTTGAGCCGACATGTGCCGACAGGCGGAATTTCATGCCCTACCATCCACTAGGGCAGGCGTTCCCAACCACGGTCCTCAAGGCACACCAACAGTGCAGGTTTTAGTGATATCCAGGCTTCAGCACAGATGGATTAATCCAAATCACAGGTACTAATTAAGTCACCTGTGCTCAAGCCTGGATATCATTAAAACCTGTACTGTTGGTGTGCCTTGAGGACCGTGGTTGGGAACGCCTGCACTAGGGTGTGGTGGGAGAATAACATAGAGTGCCAAGCACAGCCAGACATGCGAGGGGATGCGGTGCACTTAATCCTGTGTCCATGTTGACTGTGTCGGCATTCGGGTAAAAAAAAAGTACAAAACCCCATGTTGAGCTAGACCATTTTGACCTAATGCTTTTTTGGACCAAATGACCTGTTGACCTTGACCCATACCTTGCAGTATGTTGACCTAATGACTGTCGACAATCTTTAGGTCGACCATATGATCCTTACCTGTTTCAGCAAGGGGTGTGAGGCCAATTTCTCTCCAGGGAATGGAGAAATATCTGTGTTTAGAGCCAGACTAGAATCACGTCTGCCCGCAGACAATAGATCGGGTATCATTTTTTTATTTTTTTTTATGTATGTTTGACAAAGGCCATACACTTCACTGGAGGCGAAGATCCGCAGACGAAGGCCAGAGCATACAGCTAATTGCTGCCGATCCTACTATTAAAAAAGAAAAAGGAATGTATTGTATACACAGAACATCGAACATGCCTTCCAACTTTTACCAATAGATCAGTGGGACCTGCATGCAGCTGGCCCTGGAAAGGGGCGGGGCTATGTGCAACGGGGGCGGGACCGGGCATCGAGGCCCCGGGTTTTCCATCCTCTTTGCCAGCGTACCCAGCCCCGTCTCTCCTTGCTGCGCACGGCACCTATCCAGCAATCACCGGCTGCTCCACAAAGCAGAGCAGCCATGATCACCTCCCCTCAAGGGACATCAGGGCAGGCTCCAAATAGCGGGACCATACCACTGTAATCAGGACAGTTGGGAGGAATGCTATAAATACATTATCATGTAGCGCCTATTATTCCTGTTGTCCGACTCTACCTGTATGACTACATGTGAAGGAAAACACAGAGGCTGCTTCTTTTGCCCAACGTTTGGGAATTTATGATATTTTAGTTTTCGGAACTTGTCTCCTGTCCTACATAACAGTTTATAGACGCTGTGACCAGGGGTGAGGGTCATTAAGTCGACAGTAATTAGATCTTTTGGTCGGCAGTGAAAAGGTCTACATATGAAAAACATCGACCTGGTTTAAATTGATGCTGAAAACGGTCGACACAATCCAAAAGGCTGCATGAAAAAGGTCAACACAGGAATAGGTCGACATGAGTTATTAAAGAAAATTGTGTATGTGGAAATCTGCTGACACGGGCACTGTATAAGTGTACAGCGACACGGACACACAGCTCCAATTTCTATTCACTTTTTTCTTAATGCACTTTTTAATTTTAACCTTTTTTGCCGTTTTGTGCCAATGAATAAACTGTATATTTAGAACAATTGGTCTGTACACAGACTCCGTCCTGCCCCCACTTAAAGTTATTCCTCCTGGTTATATATGGTGGCTAATTATTAATATTATGTAGTTTGAGCAGAAAATATTGTGGTATCAGTGGATGAGTCAAAAACTCAGGCTGCTCCCGGATCCGAAGGCGCTACACCCCACGCCCCTGAAACAGCAGACACTGGAGGAGGATTCGAACCCGTGGTGGCTCAGCCTGAGTGGCTGTCCCAGACGCTGAACTAACGGTACACGCCACTGTACCAGCCACTCATACACGGACTGTTCGTGTATCTCGTAGCTACAATGCAGTGACGTCATTCACGCTGTGCCGCACCATCGCCACCTATTGGCAGCTGCTGGAACTACACCTGGCACATAATGCATCGTCATCACTGCTGCTCCCCCTACATGAGCACTCTGCCGGCTGTTCTGATGGAGGCAGTCACTGACTGGGACGCCATGCCCCTGCGTAGAAGAAGCGGCTGGTAAGTGCACATGTGCATAACACCCCCTGAGCATTGAGCAACCTGTGGGTGAGGACTGGAGCTCAGTCTGTATGTTGGTCATGTATGTGACTCCCACAGGGCTGCTGCATGGTGCTCCTGGGGATATCTATGTGTATGGGCATACCAGTGTATCCTCAGCAGCGCTACTCTATGGCTCAGGTTGTAATATCTCAGCCCCAGTGCTGTCTGCATTATTATACACTGTATATTATCTATCTGCTTTCCCAAAGTGTGACACAGGTGTATATAGACCAGATTATAATCTATGGGAAGCCTCTGTGTGTATACCATATGTTCTCTCTCTGCTGCAGTAGCTATGCGCGCTTTGCTATGTTCTATGATAATAAACACATGTGAGTGTAATGGTAAATATGTGCCCGGCATGCCAATGTGGTGAGATACAGGTGAGCCAAACCGTACAGGCTAGCAAACTGCACATAGCCATTAGTGCAGATGTGGGATAACTGGGCATACTGTATATAGGCTGGGATCACTGCTGCGTTCAGGTGACACCAAGTACATGTCACCCGCCGGGATTGCTTGCTGGATGGTTATACAGGGATTATTGTCACATTAGTTATACTGTAGTCTAAAGTGTATACTGTATTATCTACCATCCTAATGGGGCATACACACAGGGGGTGGGATGTACTAAAGGGAAAATGTGATAAAACGGGGGTTTTACCGCATTTTCCTATGTACCATTATCCGTCCGCCCCATCTCCGCCTGGCAGGGTATCTCCACCTCTGGGTGGCGATACCCTATAGATGCCTATGGGCTTCTATCGCCGCCCGCCGTCCTTGCGACCCATCCTCCATCGATCTACTCCTCCCTCAGCAGGTGTCACAGCCAGGATGTGACGGAGACCCCCGCACACCACATTACAGGTATCGCGGGGGTCTCCGTCACCGCAACCCGATGCTAGCCGCATATGTTAGTACATATGCGGTAGCATCGCGGCGGCTGGCGATTTACATTAATACATCCCGCCCAGGGGAATATGAGGCTTATTTCTAAGTGATCTGACTAGATCGCTTAGAAATGAAAAAAGGATCACTCCATGTGTATACCCTCTGGTGATGACGATTGCGCGGTCCCGCGCATCGCTGTTGCCTGACTAGATTTACACTGCATCCAGTTATAAATCTAGTCATCGCCAGTGTTCTCACACCAGAGAACACTGGCCGTGACAGATTGTTCAGCACACAATGCTGAGCCATCTGTGCTTAACTGCAAACTTAGCACAGAGGCTCACTTGCACTGTGTGTGCACAGCTTTAGGGATGGACGTCTTTGCAATTGATGACAATAGTGCATACACACTATTGTGCAATGGATGACCATCAATGTTTTTACCTATTGATGGTGATCCATTTTCTTTGACTGATTGGATTGTGGGCCAATCAAAACATGTAGGCGGTGCTTCATGAGTGTTGGGGCAGAGCTATGCTGGTGGTAAGGGTTGCTGGTCTTACTGTACTGCATATTAAAAGAATAATAATAAAAAATATATATATAATTTATGTAAGGTGCTAAACAACATATAATGGTGATTCAATTGTTTTGTGCACCCGTAGCTCTTGCCTAATGTAGTGGGAGCTAATGAATTGTTCGCAGCCCTTGCCCTGGTCTTGTTGGCTGCATTTTTGCGCCCTAAATAAACTAGATGCAGCTTATTGCCCTACTGTGCGCGAAGGGTGCGAGGAGAAATCCAGGTGACGTGCAGCCTGGGAGTCGGGTCACCAAACAATTGACTTTGATTTTAAAGCTCGTTTGTCACTGAGCGCCCTTTAGCTGTTTTGAAACTACACATCCCAGCATGCCTTGCCATAGTTTTAGTATTCCCTAATAGCAGAACTGTGGCAAGGCATGATGGGACTTGCAGTTTCACAACAGCTGGCGGGCCATAGTTTGGACATGATTGGTGTATTGGGTTCGTTAGCTGTTCACTAGCCTTTTGCACAAACCACTTTGGCACATATGGAGATGTAATCTCTTTATTAGTCTTTTTATTAGTCTTGCACTCTACTATTACATATAATGCATGCCTTGACACCGTTTCACCGTTCGTGACACCCAAAATGTCGTTAAAATATTTGTTCCAACCAGATTGTTGCTCGGAAAATGTCCAAACTTTTTTTATTTCTTTACATTTTTGAAATACACAAAAAAGGGATTTTTGTAAGAACTTACCGTTCGAATCCCTTTCTCTGATATGGTCCTGGTGACACAGCTCAACACTGGGATGTAGGAGGGTCCGAAGGAGCCAGGCACCTATCCTAAATCTTTTAGAGGGTAGGCTCCTCCCCTACTGCATCCCGGACTCTTCAGTTCAATCTTTCAAAGCCACTGGAATACATTAACTCAGTACAAACGCCTGCACATATTATATGCACATTTTTTAACAATAACTGTTACTTTAACCAATTAAACATGAACATCATGAACACTGGCATACTTACTGGGCGTAAGGGAGGGATCGCTGTGTCACCAGGACCATATCAGAGAAAGGGATTTGAACGGTAAGTTCTTACAAAAATCCCTTTTTCTCTTTCAATGGTCCTGGTGACACAGCTCAACACTGGGACGTTCCAGAGCCGGTCCTTTGTGTGGGTACGCTCAGGTCTGCAGCTCTCATCACTGCTCGCCCGAATGATGCGTCCTCCGACGCGAACTCATGGAACCTATAGAATTTGGCAAAGGTATGAACAGATGACCAAGTGGCAGCCCTGCAAACCTGCTCAGCTGTTGCCCCATGTCGAACCGCCCAAGAGGTGGCAACTGACCTGGTGGTATGCGCATTTATCCTTGCCGGAACAGGCCTTCCAACTTTAGTGTATGCAAAAGCTATCACAGAGCGCAACCACCTAGCAATGGTCTGCTTAGATGCCGGCCAACCAATCTTGTGTATGTCATACAACACTAACAAGGTGTCAGTCTTTCTGACACTCTTAACTCTGTCCACATAAATGCGTAATGCACGCACAACATCCAAATTCCTCAATTTGTCCCTTTTTCTAGAACCCTCTGGGGGTTGAAACACAGGTAGAACTATCTCCTGGTTTAGATGGAAAGCAGAGACTACTTTTGGTAAAAACTGAGGTACCGTCCGAAGAACTGCCCTATCCTCATGAAATATCAAGAAAGGAGACTTGCATGACAATGCTCCTACAGTAACTCTGACACCCTCTTCGCTGATGCCACTGCCAACAAGAATACCAGCTTCCATGTGAGAAACTTAAGGTCCGCCGACCTTAATGGTTCAAAAGGTGCCTTCTGAGGCGAGAGAGAGAGAGAGGGTGAGGCGAGAGAGAGAGGCTTAGCCGGCAGGAAGAGCTGACAGCCACTGCTAGCAGAGAGCAGCTTAGCGTTGTGGCGGGGGGGGGGGGGATTTGTCACTTTAAAGAGCTGCCATGCCGCTCACTTCTCAGGACTTCAGCAGTGGTAACAGCATGGGGGACGGTGGCGGGCTACATCTGTAACAACAGACACACAGCTTTCAGCAGAGAGCTCATCAGCGTTTCAGTGCATGCAGGGGGGGCGGATGAGAAAGTTTGCAACGGGGTGTCAGCGCACCAGGGGGGCAGCGGAAGGGCGCAAAGTCCCAGACACAAAAAGGGCAGGAACACTAATTTCTGTGTCCTACGGATGACAGAAGGAGGGTGATATGGTCAGATGTATCTGCCTTCACCGTGGTTCGCAACAAGAAGATTTTGACCCAACTTGAATAACTCTGCAGCTCTTAAGGCCCCCATCTGCTAGGGTGGGGAATCGCCTGTGGTACCCCGCCAACTCACCCGGCAGCTGCTACGTTCAGTTCACAAATATTTCTACCCATGCATGTTCTTTATATAAACACCTCTTTCTACACTTTTATGAAAACTCTTCACTACTGTATAACCGCAGCTCACCGTTACCAATTCTAAACAGTCTCTTGTTACAGTACATCTTCAGTTGTGACACCTGTCAGTATCACACTGACCCCAGGGGTTAATAAACTGCTTTCTGTTCTACCCTGATACTAGTAAATCCCCTAAACTCCAATACTGCTCTAAAACAAACAGTCATATTTATTGTGGGTTTTATTACTGTTTTAATTCAGCTCATCCTGGAAAAGGATTTGTGGCATTGAGAAAACCTCTGCGAGTATTTATAACAGTGTCTTGAGAATAAAACATTAATCTGGTCATGTAATTATAAATATGGTCAAAATAATAGGCAAAATCAGTGCTGGTGGCTGCCAATCGTAAAATATGTGATAACAGAAGTGAATCACTTGCCTCACCACATAATTACTTTTAAGTACGATATAAACAATCAACTAAATATATATTTTTTTGGCATTTTTCAATAAAGAAACTTTTAGCCTAGTGCTGCTGTGAAAAAAATTCTGATACTCTCTCTAGGTCTGTGGGTCCCAACCTCGGTCCTCAGGACCCTCCAACAGTCTGCGTTTTCCAGGTCACCCGGCAGGTGCACTCATTATTCACTGACACATTTTAAAAGATCACAGGTGGAGCAAAGTATTTCACCTGTGATCCTGCATGGAGGCCTGGAAAATGTACACTGTTGGGGAGTCCTGATGACCGAGGTTGAGAACCACTGCTCTTGGGTGTTGGGATTTAAAAAAAGTTTGGGAACCACTGTCCTACGCCATACTAGAAAGATGTACCGAAAAAGTTACTTGCAGCCAATCAAGCAGGTCTGAATCACCCTCTACATTTAGTTTTCTGTACTGTTGCTGGAAGTCTGCATACTTTTATTCAGGCAATGTATGGTTCTATCTATATGATGCTTTGAAATAAAAATCATTCTTTCAAAAAAAAAAACCTTTCAAAAATTCTATAGACTTAATGTTCTATAGAAATATCTCACAAGAAGCATTTAGGCATAGACACGCCCATAGGTTTATTTATTTATTAACAGTTTCTTATATAGCGCACACATATTTCACAGCGCTTTACAGAGAATACTTGAACATTCGAATCAGTCCCTGCCCCAGTGGAGCTTACAATCTAATCCCTACCACACACACACACATTCCAGGGTTAATTTTGTTGGAAGCCAATTAACCTACCAGTATATTTTTGGATTGTGGGAGGAAACTGGAGTACCAGGAGGAAACCCACGCAAGTATGGGGAGAATATACAAACTCCACACAGTTAGAGCCATGGTGGGAATCGAACCCATTACCTCAGTGCTGTGAGGCAGTAATGCTAACCATTACACCATCCGTACTGCTCCATGTGGAGTTAGACACGCCCTTTGGGCACTGTGTGACACGCCCCTTACAAAGGCGCTTGGCGCATCCTACTGTAATTTTCCTGACTGTAGTTTTCAATTGGAGGGAAGTATGTTGTAACCACAAAGAAAAGTGATCTACATCAGATTCATAGACTAGTTAATAGTACCCCTTTTATACCAAAAACGCCAGGTCGCATCCGGGTTTTTGATCCCTGCTTCAAGCCGGGTGTGACCCTGCGTTTGCACCGTTTTACACCACTGTCGCATCCCCCCTGCCGCTTGGAGATTATAGTAGGTTTTTTATACAAGCGCTGGAAGGGTAAGGGAGGGTGGGTACCGTAGTTGGAGTACAAAAACAGATATACTGATAGGAGCAGTAAGATGAGTAAGTAGAATAAAGGTAAAATAAATAAAACCAGAAGAAAAAAATAAAATAAAAATAAATGAAAATAAAAATAAAAATAAATATAAAAATAAAAATAAAAGTAAAAATAAAAATAAAAGTAAAAATAATAACCAAATAATTAAAACCAAAATCAAAGTAAATAAAAATAAAAAAAATAAATAAATACAAAATAACAATAAAATAAAATAAAAATAAAAATAAAAATAAAATATAACTAAAAATAAAAATAAAAATATGCGACAAATTAAATGTTTACACTCCTTTTTGGAGTTGGTAGAAGCAGTCCAGTAATAGGAGAGAGTAGTGGAGCGTGAGACTAGCTTACCCTGCACTAAGATATGTACTGCCGCAAGACGCAGGCTAAGTACAGTTCTGCCGGAGTTCCGGAGTTTTTTCTACAAGTGACGTCACCTGCCGGCTTTTACCTTGCGCTTGTAGCGGCACTGGCGGGCGGCTAGCTCTATGTCTCCTTCTCCGTCTGGGGGGCTTCCTGGTTCATCCAACGCGTTTCACACATCAGTGCTTTGTCAAGGACATCCTTGGCAGTACATATCTTAGTGCAGGGTAAGCTAGTCTCACGCTCCACTACTCTCTCCTATTACTGGACTGCTTCTACCAACTCCAAAAAGGAGTGTAAACATTTAATTGGTCGCATATTTTTATTTTTATTTTTAGTTATATTTTATTTTTATTTTTATTTTATTTTATTGTTATTTTGTATTTATTTATTTTTTTTTATTTTTATTTACTTTGATTTTGGTTTTAATTATTTGGTTATTATTTTTACTTTTATTTTTATATTTATTTTTATTTTCATTTATTTTATTTTTTTTTTTCTTCTGGTTTTATTTATTTTACCTTTATTCTACTTACTCATCTTACTGCTCCTATCAGTATATCTGTTTTTGTACTCCAACTACGGTACCCACCCTCCCTTACCCTTCCAGCGCTTGTATAAAAAACCTACTATTTTTCTACTGCCCTTACATATCAAGCTGCTCTATACCTTGTAGCGCAATTCTACTAAAAGGAATTTATTCCTTTTTTCCACATCCGCTTGGAGATTATGTCATCTCCGATCGCCGCCGCCAGGACCCGGAATGCTGCGCTGGGGGCAAGCCCAGCACTAAGGTAATCTGCTGGGCTGCCCCCAGCCCCCGTCCACCCCTTGTCCGGGAGGTGAATGGATGCCGCTCACAGGCATCCATTCACCTCCTCTGCTACTGCTGTCTGCAGGGTATAGCAGACAGCAGTGCAGGCTGCCTGTGCCCCCCTTCCCCGTCCAACCTGCGGACACTGCACCGCGCCCCCCCGGGGTGGCCCTTTCGGACCGCACCCGACTCGGCTGAAATGATGCGGAGGGGTTACAATGCCTTTTGTTATATTTATTGTGGCACAAACACTCTGGGAAACTGTATATAGGAAAGTAGTGTATGGCGGCGGATCCTGGGAGTAGTAGTATAAGAACTGATAGTGTTAGCAATATGGTCGTATCGTTCATTAGACCCCACCTACTGTATGTGACTGCCAAAACTGGCTTACGCTCTAGAGCAGGCATGTACAACCTGCGGCCTTCTAGCTCCTGTGAAACTACACATCCCAGCATGTCGCTGAAACAGACACGGCCATTTTCATTGGCAATTGGAATCATTATATAAGACTTGCTAATGTAATTTAGCAGAGAATTTCACCAACCAATTTTTTTTTTATTTTTTTTTTTGACAGCTGTATCCACCCAGAAAGCTACGAGCTCTCCTTAAACAGAACATTATTCCTGGTTAAAGTACCAACATCGGAGTGTACAAATTGGTTGTTTTTATTCTTGTGCCCTGCCAATTGCAGGGAAAAGGTAATAAACAATGGTAGCCTGGGTGATGCTCACACAAAAAGAACGATTTTGCTTAAACCATCCTGATTCTTAAAATGTCTGTAATTTTTTTAAATAGTCCAGACACCCAGTCGTTTGGCTATGTGCTTTGTACCAAACAGTACTCTCACACAGGTACTAGCTCTGTATGTGTACCCAGTACAGATACAAGCCTTGTACTTTGGTGTACCCAACTTGGCCTCCGAGTGAGGCAGAGACCTGTGTCACATGTAACCTCAGCATAGCATGTGACACAACACAGTAACAGCACAGCAAGAGCTGTAGGCTTTCCTCTGTATGTGTACACTGTAGCCTGTCCTCAGAGTAAGGCAGTGACCTATGTGTCACTTGTAATCTCAGCATAACATGTGGTACAACACTAACAGCAGAGCAAGAGCTGTGGACACTAACAGCACAGCAAGAGCTGTGGCTGCTGCTGCCCTTGGTATGTGTACACTGTATCTGTACACTGTAGCCTGGCCTCAGAGGAAGGCAGTGGCCTCTGTGTCACCTGTAATGGCAGCCGAGCATGTGTACTGACAGCCCAGCAAGAGATGTGGCTGCTGCTGCTGCCCTCAGTATGTGTACACTGTATCTGTACACTGTAGCCTGGCCTCAGAGTAAGGCAGTGACCTCTGTGTCACCTGTAATGGCAGCATAGCATGTGTACTGACAGCACTGCAAGAGTCTGTGCAGTGTGCACTGTATCTTACAATGTAACAAAACTGCAAGAGCTGAAGCTGCCCTTGTCCTCTGTATGACCCTGCTGTCTGCAAACTCTTCCCCCAAATCTGCATGTCCACTCTGACTCTGTAATAATGCTAGGGACACCATCTATTTCTGTAAGAAATGAGGGGTACAAGGCAAAGAGACACTTGTAAGGCTTGCAAGCAGAGGCTACATAAAAATCTCCCCTTGTGGCCTCTGAGGACAAAGGGGACATCACCTCAGTGATCTGAGGAGGCCAGACAGGGCTATCCCTATGGGATGATAACCCAGGGTTAGATGCTGTCTATCACAGTGTTCTCAGATAACAGTGTAAACTGAGTTGTACCTTTCATGCAGGTTACTCTCTGCAGAGCTCTGGAGATTTCACCTGCCAATATACAGTATATACGTATACACTACACACACACAGAGAGAGAGAGAGAGAGAGAGAGAGAGAGTAGGTATAGGTAACCAGAGATAGAATCACTGGACAGGAGAGACAGTATAAGGAGATGAGCTGCCACAGGCCATAAACAACACCATGGTATATAACACAGGGGTGCTATGACCTAATTTACATACAGCCCAATACTGTCCTACCATGCTCTAAACCCCACTGTCTCATACCCTCCAACAGTACCGAATTTGCCGGTACAGTACCGTTTTTTTACGGTCTGTACCGGCAAATTAAACATGTACCGAATGTACCGAATTCAAGAGCCGGGCAGCGCACAGACAGCAGTGAGCTGTCTGTGCGCTGCCCGGCTGGATTTAGTTTCTGCCGTCTGCTTACCTAAAGCGGCGGCAGCAGCAGCAGCATAGTCTCTGCCGCGTAATTCAAGGCCCAGCCCAGGGCAGGCTCTTTCTCCCTAGGCTCAGGCTGGAGTCAGTGGACAGCCGCGAGCCAATAGGAGGTCGCGGTCTAGCAGCCGCTCATGATTGGCTGTCTGACCGCGACCTCCTATTGGCTCGCGGCCGCGGCGCCCAGCGGGAGAATTGAAAATAGTGAGGGTCAGGGTCAGGGACGAGGATGCCGATGCTGCCGCTGCTTACACTATACAGCCGGGCAGCGCGCACAGCCTGCTCTCTCTGCCCGGCTATCAATTTAATCAATTGTGTGTGTCCGGCGGCTCCCCCTTGACAACGAGCAATCCCCCCCCCCTTGACAAGAGCATTTTCTCCCCCCTTGACAACGAGCAATTCCTCCCCTTGACAACAGCATTTTCTCCCCCCCCCCCCCCCTTGGCAACGAGCAAGTCCCCCACCCTTTGCAATCGGCATTATAGCATTATATTCCCCCTTGGCAACATGCCATGCACTCCCTCTTAGCAACAAGCATGAAGCCAAATCCTCCTTGACATCAAACATGAAGCCCTGGCATCAAGAAAGAACCCTCTAGCAATGAGCATGTAGGTAAGCAGCATTTATGCATCAAATATGTAATGGGCATTATGGTTTGTTATTTAGTATGTAATGGGCATCACGATGTGTTGTACAATGTGTAATAGGCATTACGGTGTGTGGCCTTATGTGTAATTGGCA
>NW_028142310.1:0-91505 GCF_055691185.1 Crinia signifera | reverse complement strand
TCTAGAAGCCCCTAAATCCATTGAAATAGCATTGGGGGTTTAATTCGTTAGGCCCCGCCCTTTGGGTCCAGAAACCAGAATACCATTAATAGTATAGACCTCGACATGGCTGAGGGTTGACATACTTTTGGCCACGCCCCTTTTTCCTAGAAGCCCCTAAACCCATTGAAATAGCATTGGGGTTTAAATTCGATAGGCCCCGCCCCTTTGGGTCCAGAAGCCCAGAATACCATTTATAGTATAGACCTCGACATGGCTGAGGGTTGACATACTTTTGGCCACGCCCCTTTTTCCTAGAAGCCCCTAAACCCATTGAAATAGCATTGGGGGTTTAAAATAAGTTAGGCCCCGCCCTTTGGGTCCAGAAGCCCAGAAAACCATTCATAGTATAGACCTCGACATGGCTGAGGGTTGAGAGTACTTTTGGCCACGCCCCTTTTTCCTAGAAGCCCCTAAACCCATTGAAATAGCATTGGGGGTTTAAATTCGTTAGGCCCGCCCCTTTGGGTCCAGACGCCCAGAATACCATTCATAGTATAGAGCTCGACATGGCTGAGGGTTGACATACTTTTGGCCACGCCCCTTTTTCCTAGAAGCCCCTAAACCCATTGAAAAGCATTGGGGGTTTAAATTCGTTAGGCCCCGCCCCTTTTGGTCCAGAAGCCCAGAATTCCATTCATTAGTATAGACCTCGACATGGCTGAGGGTTGAGACACTTTTGGCCACGCCCCTTTTTCCTAGAAGCCCCTAAACCCATTGAAATAGAATTGAGGGTTTAAATTCGTTAGGCCCCGCCCTTTTGGGTCCAGAAGCCCAGAATACCATTAATAGTATAGAACTCAACATGGCTGAGGGTTGACATACTTTTGCCACGCCCCTTTTGCCTAAAAGCCCCTAAACCCATTGAAATAGCATTGGGGGTTTAAATTTTTTAGGCCCCGCCCCTTTGGGTCCAGACGCCCAGAAACCATTCATAGTATAGACCTCGACATGGCTGAGGGTTGACATACTTTTGGCCACGCCCCTTTTTCCTAGAAGCCCCTAAACCCATTGAAATATCATTGGGGGTTTAAATTCGTTAGGCCCCGCCCCTTTGGGTTCAGAAGCCCAGAATACCATTTATAGTATAGACCTCGACATGGCTGAGGGTTGACATACTTTTGGCCACGCCCCTTTTTCCTAGAAGCCCCTAAACCCATTGAAATAGCATTGGGGGTTTAAATTCGTTAGGCCCCGCCCCTTTGGGTCCAGAAGCCCAGAATACCATTCATATTATAGACCTGGACATGGCTGAGGGTTGAGATACTTTTGGCCACGCCCCTTTTCCCTAGAAGCCCCTAAACCCATTGAAATAGCATTGGGGGTTTAAATTCGATAGGCCCCGCCCTTTGGGTCCAGAAGCCCAGAATACCATTCATAGTATAGACCTCGACATGGCTGAGGGTTGAGATACTTTTGGCCACGCCCCTTTTTCCTAGAAGCCCCTAAACCCATTGAAATAGCATTGGGGGTTTAAATTCGTTAGGCCCCGCCCCTTTGGGTCCAGACGCCCAGAATACCATTCATAGTATAGACCTCGACATGGCTGAGGGTTGACATACTTTTTGCCACGCCCCTTTTTTCCTAGATGCCCCTAAATACATTGAAATAGCATTGGGGGTTTAAATTCGTTAGGCCCCGCCCCTTTGGGTCCAGACGCCCAGAATACCATTCATAGTATAGACCTCGACATGGCTGAGGGTTGAGATACTTTTGGCCACGCCCCTTTTTCCTAGAAGCCCCTAAACCCATTGAAATAGCATTGGGGGTTTAAATTCGTTAGGCCCCGCCCCTTTGGGTCCAGACGCCCAGAATACCATTCATAGTATAGACCTCGACATGGCTGAGGGTTGACATACTTTTGCCACGCCCCATTTTCCTAGAAGCCCCTAAACACATTGAAATTAGCATTGGGGGTTTAAATAAGTTAGGCCCCGCCCCTTTGGGTCCAGAAGCCCAGAATACCATTCATAGTATAGACCTCGACATGGCTGAGGGTTGACATACTTTTGGCCACGCCCTTTTGCCTAGAAGCCCCTAAACCCATTTAAATAGCATTGGGGGTTTAAATTCGTTAGGCCCCGCCCCTTTGGGTCCAGAAGCCCAGAATACCATCATAGAATAGACCTCGACATGGCTGAGGGTTGAGATACTTTTGGCCACGCCCCTTTTTCCTAGAAGCCCCTAAACCCATTGAAATAGCATTGGGGGTTTAAATCGTTAGGCCCCGCCCCTTTGGGTCCAGACGCCCAGAATACCATTCATAGTATAGAGCTCGACATGGCTGAGGGTTGACATACTTTTGGCCACGCCCTTTTTCCTAGAAGCCCCTAAACCCATTGAAATAGCATTGGGGGTTTAAATTCGTTAGGGCCCCGCCCCTTTTGGTCCAGAAGCCCAGAATTCCATTCATAGTATAGACCTGGACATGGCTGAGGGTTGAGACACTTTTGGCCACGCCCCTTTTTCCTAGAAGCCCCTAAACCCATTGAAATAGAATTGAGGGTTTAAATTCGTTAGGCCCCGCCCTTTTGGGTCCAGAAGCCCAGAATACCATTAATAGTATAGACTCAACATGGCTGAGGGTTGACATACTTTTGCCACGCCCCTTTTGCCTAAAAGCCCCTAAACCCAATGAAATAGCATTGGGGGTTTAAATTTTTTAGGCCCGCCCCTTTGGGTCCAGACGCCCAGAATACCATTCATAGTATAGGACCTCGACATGGCTGAGGGTATGACATACTTTTGGCCACGCCCCTTTTTCCTAGAAGCCCCTAAACCCGTTGAAATATCATTGGGGGTTTAAATTCGTTATGCCCCGCCCCTTTGGGTTCAGAAGCCCAGAATACCATTTATAGTATAGACCTCGACATGGCTGAGGGTTGACATACTTTTGGCCACGCCCTTTTTCCTAGAAGCCCCTAAACCCATTGAAATAGCATTGGGGGTTTAAATTCGTTAGGCCCCGCCCTTTGGGTCCAGAAGCCCAGAATACCATTCATATTATAGACCTGGACATGGCTGAGGTTGAGATGCTTTTGGCCACGCCCCTTTTCCCTAGAAGCCCCTTAACCCATTGAAATAGCATTGGGGTTTAAATTCGATAGGCCCCGCCCCTTTGGGTCCAGAAGCCCAGAATACCATTCAAAGTATAGACCTGGACATGGCTGAGGGTTGAGATACTTTTGGCCACGCCCCTTTTGCCTAAAAGCCCCTAAACCCATTGAAATAGCATTGGGGGTTTAATTCGTTAGGCCCCGCCCCTTTGGGTCCAGACGCCCAGAATAACATTCATAGTATAGACCTCGACATGGTGAGGGTTGACATACTTTTGGCCACGCCCCTTTTTCCTAGAAGCCCTAAACCCGTTGAAATATCATTGGGGGTTTAAATTCGTTAGGCCCCGCCCCTTTGGGTTCAGAAGCCCAGAATACCATTTATAGTATAGACCTCGACATGGCTGAGGGTTGACATACTTTTGGCCACGCCCCTTTTCCTAGAAGTCCCTAAACCCATTGAAATAGCATTGGGGGTTTAAATCGTTAGGCCCCGCCCTTTGGGTCCAGAAGCCCAGAATACCATTCATATTATAGACCTGGACATGGCTGAGGGTTGGAGATGCTTTTGGCCACGCCCCTTTTCCCTAGAAGCCCCTTAACCCATTGAAATAGCATTGGGGGTTTAAATTCGATAGGCCCCGCCCCTTTGGGTCCAGAAGCCCAGAATACCATTCAAAGTATAGACCTGGACATGGTTGAGGGTTGAGATACTTTTGGCCACGCCCCTTTTGCCTAAAAGCCCCTAAACCCATTGAAATAGCATGGGGGTTTAAATTCGTTAGGCCCCGCCCCTTTGGGTCCAGACGCCCAGAATAACATTCATAATATAGACCTCGACATGGCTGAGGGTTGACATACTTTTGGCCACGCCCCTTTTTAAATTCGTTAGGCCCCGTTTAAATTCGTTAGGCCCCGCCCCTTTGGGTCCAGACGCCCAGAATAACATTCATAGTATAGACCTCGACATGGCTGAGGGTTGACATACTTTTGGCCACGCCCCTTTTTCCTAGAAGCCCCTAAACCCATTGAAATAGCATTGGGGGTTTAAATTCGTTAGGCCCCGCCCCTTTGGGTCCAGAAGCCCAGAATACCATTTATAGTATAGACCTCGACATGGCTGAGGGTTGACATACTTTTTGCCACGCCCCTTTTTTCCTAGAAGCCCCTAAATACATTGAAATAGCATTGGGGGTTTAAATTCGTTAGGCCCGCCCCTTTGGGTCCAGACGCCCAGAATACCATTCATAGTATAGACCTCGACATGGCTGAGGGTTGAGATACTTTTGGCCACGCCCCTTTTTCCTAGAAGCCCCTAAAACCCCATTGAAATAGCATTGGGGTTTAAATTCGTTAGGCCCCGCCCCTTTGGGTCCAGACGCCCAGAATACCATTCATAGTATAGACCTCGACATGGCTGAGGGTTGACATACTTTTGGCCACGCCCCATTTTCCTAGAAGCCCCTAAACACATTGAAATAGCATTGGGGGTTTAAATAAGTTAGGCCCCGCCCCTTTGGGTCCAGAAGCCCAGAATACCATTCATAGTATAGACCTCGACATGGCTGAGGGTTGACATACTTTTGGCCTCGCCCCTTTTTCCTAGAAGCCCCTAAACCCATTGAAATAGCATTGGGGGTTTAAATTCGTTAGGCCCCGCCCCTTTGGGTCCAGAAGCCCAGAATACCATTCATATTATAGACCTGGACATGGCTGAGGGTTGAGATGCTTTTGGCCACGCCCCTTTTCCCTAGAAGCCCCTTAACCCATTGAAATAGCATTGGGGGGTTTAAATTCGTTAGGCCCCGCCCCTTTGGGTCCAGACGCCCAGAATACATTCATAGTATAGAGCTCGACATGGCTGAGGGTTGACATACTTTTGGCCACGCCCCTTTTTTCCTAGAAGCCCCTAAATACATGAAATAGCATTGGGGGTTTAAATTCGTTAGGCCCCGCCCCTTTGGGTCCAGACGCCCAGAATACCATTCATAGTATAGACCTCGACATGGCTGAGGGTTGAGATACTTTTGGCCACGCCCCTTTTTCCTAGAAGCCCCTAAACCCATTGAAATAGCATTGGGGGTTTAAATTCGTTAGGCCCCGCCCCTTTGGGTCCAGACGCCCAGAATACCATTCATAGTATAGACCTCGACATGGCTGAGGGTTGACATACTTTTGGCCACGCCCCATTTTCCTAGAAGCCCCTAAACACATTGAAATAGCATTGGGGGTTTAAATAAGTTAGGCCCCGCCCCTTTGGGTCCAGAAGCCCAGAATACCATTCATAGTATAGACCTCGACATGGCTGAGGGTTGACATACTTTTGGCCACGCCCCTTTTTCCTAGAAGCCCCTAAACCCATTGAAATAGCATTGGGGGTTTAAATTCGTTAGGCCCCGCCCCTTTGGGTCCAGAAGCCCAGAATACCATTCATATTATAGACCTGGACATGGCTGAGGGTTGAGATGCTTTTGGCCACGCCCCTTTTCCCTAGAAGCCCCTTAACCCATTGAAATAGCATTGGGGGTTTAAATTCGATAGGCCCCGCCCCTTTGGGTCCAGAAGCCCAGAATACCATTCAAAGTATAGACCTGGACATGGCTGAGGGTTGAGATACTTTTGGCCACGCCCCTTTTGCCTAAAAGCCCCTAAACCCATTGAAATAGCATTGGGGGTTTAAATTCGTTAGGCCCCGACCCCTTTGGGTCCAGACGCCCAGAATAACATTCATAGTATAGACCTCGACATGGCTGAGGGTTGACATACTTTTGGCCACGCCCCTTTTTCCTAGAAGCCCCTAAACCCGTTGAAATATCATTGGGGGTTTAAATTCGTTAGGCCCCGCCCCTTTGGGTTCAGAAGCCCAGAATACCATTTATAGTATAGACCTCGACATGGCTGAGGGTTGACATACTTTTGGCCACGCCCCTTTTTCCTAGAAGCCCCTAAACCCATTGAAATAGCATTGGGGGTTTAAATTCGTTAGGCCCCGCCCCTTTGGGTCCAGAAGCCCAGAATACCATTCATATTATAGACCTGGACATGGCTGAGGGTTGAGATGCTTTTGGCCACGCCCCTTTTCCCTAGAAGCCCCTTAACCCATTGAAATAGCATTGGGGGTTTAAATTCGATAGGCCCCGCCCCTTTGGGTCCAGAAGCCCAGAATACCATTCAAAGTATAGACCTGGACATGGTTGAGGGTTGAGATACTTTTGGCCACGCCCCTTTTGCCTAAAAGCCCCTAAACCCATTGAAATAGCATGGGGGTTTAAATTCGTTAGGCCCCGCCCCTTTGGGTCCAGACGCCCAGAATAACATTCATAGTATAGACCTCGACATGGCTGAGGGTTGAGATACTTTTGGCCACGCCCCTTTTTAAATTCGTTAGGCCCCGTTTAAATTCGTTAGGCCCCGCCCCTTTGGGTCCAGACGCCCAGAATAACATTCATAGTATAGACCTCGGACATGGCTGAGGGTTGACATACTTTTGGCAACGCCCCTTTTTCCTAGAAGCCCCTAAACCCATTGAAATAGCATTGGGGGTTTAAATTCGTTAGGCCCCGCCCCTTTGGGTCCAGAAGCCCAGAATACCATTTATAGTATAGACCTCGACATGGCTGAGGGTTGACATACTTTTTGCCACGCCCCTTTTTTCCTAGAAGCCCCTAAATACATTGAAATAGCATTGGGGGTTTAAATTCGTTAGGCCCCGCCCCTTTGGGTCCAGACGCCCAGAATACCATTCATAGTATAGACCTCGACATGGCTGAGGGTTGAGATACTTTTGGCCACGCCCCTTTTTCCTAGAAGCCCCTAAACCCATTGAAATAGCATTGGGGGTTAAATTCGTTAGGCCCCGCCCCTTTGGGTCCAGACGCCCAGAATACCATTCATAGTATAGACCTCGACATGGCTGAGGGTTGACATACTTTTGGCCACGCCCCATTTTCCTAGAAGCCCCTAAACACATTGAAATAGCATTGGGGGTTTA
Organism: Crinia signifera; assembly: GCF_055691185.1. Lineage (NCBI taxonomy): Eukaryota > Metazoa > Chordata > Amphibia > Anura > Myobatrachidae > Crinia > Crinia signifera. Next base: position 84,419 of record NW_028142310.1, on the reverse strand, counting down.
AATAAGTTAGGCCCCGCCCCTTTGGGTCCAGAAGCCCAGAATACCATTCATAGTATAGACCTCGACATGGCTGGAGGGTTGACATACTTTTGGCCACGCCCCTTTTGCCTAGAAGCCCCTAAACCCATTTAAATAGCATTGGGGGTTTAAATTCGTTAGGCCCCGCCCCTTTGGGTCCAGAAGCCCAGAATACCATTCATAGTATAGACCTCGACATGGCTGAGGGTTGAGATACTTTTGGCCACGCCCCTTTTTCCTAGAAGCCCTAAACCCATTGAAATAGCATTGGGGGTTTAAATTCGTTAGGCCCCGCCCCTTTGGGTCCAGACGCCCAGAATACCATTCATAGTATAGAGCTCGACATGGCTGAGGGTTGACATACTTTTGGCCACGCCCCTTTTTCCTAGAAGCCCCTAAACCCATTGAAATAGCATTGGGGGTTTAAATTCGTTAGGCCCCGCCCCTTTTGGTCCAGAAGCCCAGAATTCCATTCATAGTATAGACCTGGACATGGCTGAGGGTTGAGACACTTTTGGCCACGCCCCTTTTTCCTAGAAGCCCCTAAACCCATTGAAATAGAATTGAGGGTTTAAATTCGTTAGGCCCCGCCCTTTTGGGTCCAGAAGCCCAGAATACCATTAATAGTATAGAACTCAACATGGCTGAGGGTTGACATACTTTTGCCACGCCCCTTTTGCCTAAAAGCCCCTAAACCCATTGAAATAGCATTGGGGGTTTAAATTTTTTAGGCCCCGCCCCTTTGGGTCCAGACGCCCAGAATACCATTCATAGTATAGACCTCGACATGGCTGGAGGGTTGACATACTTTTGGCCACGCCCCTTTTTCCTAGAAGCCCCTAAACCCGTTGAAATATCATTGGGGGTTTAAATTCGTTAGGCCCCGCCCCTTTGGGTTCAGAAGCCCAGAATACCATTTATAGTATAGACCTCGACATGGCTGAGGGTTGACATACTTTTGGCCACGCCCTTTTTCCTAGAAGCCCTAAACCCATTGAAATAGCATTGGGGGTTTAAATTCGTTAGGCCCCGCCCCTTTGGGTCCAGAAGCCCAGAATACCATTCATATTTATAGACCTGGACATGGCTGAGGGTTGAGATGCTTTTGGCCACGCCCCTTTTCCCTAGAAGCCCCTTAACCCATTGAAATAGCATTGGGGGTTTAAATTCGATAGGCCCCGCCCTTTGGGTCCAGAAGCCCAGAATACCATTCAAAGTATAGACCTGGACATGGCTGAGGGTTGAGATACTTTTGGCCACGCCCCTTTTGCCTAAAAGCCCCTAAACCCATTGAAATAGCATTGGGGGTTTAAATTCGTTAGGCCCCGCCCCTTTGGGTCCAGACGCCCAGAAAAACATTCATAGTATAGACCTCGACATGGCTGAGGGTTGACATACTTTTGGCCACGCCCCTTTTTCCTAGAAGCCCCTAAACCCGTTGAAATATCATTGGGGGTTTAAATTCGTTAGGCCCCCGCCCCTTTGGGTTCAGAAGCCCAGAATACCATTATAGTATAGACCTCGACATGGCTGAGGGTTGACATACTTTTGGCCACGCCCCTTTTTCCTAGAAGCCCCTAAACCCATTGAAATAGCATTGGGGGTTTAAATTCGTTAGGCCCCGCCCCTTTGGGTCCAGAAGCCCAGAATACCATTCATATTATAGACCTGGACATGGCTGAGGGTTGAGATGCTTTTGGCCACGCCCCTTTTCCCTAGAAGCCCCTTAACCCATTGAAATAGCATTGGGGGTTTAAATTCGATAGGCCCCGCCCCTTTGGGTCCAGAAGCCCAGAATACCATTCAAAGTATAGACCTGGACATGGTTGAGGGTTGAGATACTTTTGGCCACGCCCCTTTTGCCTAAAAGCCCCTAAACCCATTGAAATAGCATGGGGGTTTAAATTCGTTAGGCCCCGCCCCTTTGGGTCCAGACGCCCAGAATAACATTCATAGTATAGACCTCGACATGGGCTGAGGGTTGACATACTTTTGGTCACGCCCCTTTTTCCTAGAAGCCCCTAAACCCATTGAAATAGCATTGGGGGTTTAAATTCGTTAGGCCCCGCCCCTTTGGGTCCAGAAGCCCAGAATACCATTTATAGTATAGACCTCGACATGGCTGAGGGTTGACATACTTTTGGCCACGCCCCTTTTTCCTAGAAGCCCCTAAATACATTGAAATAGCATTGGGGGTTTAAATTCGTTAGGCCCCGCCCCTTTGGGTCCAGAAGCCCAGAATACCATTCATAGTATAGACCTCGACATGGCTGAGGGTTGAGATACTTTTTGCCACGCCCCTTTTTCCTAGAAGCCCCTAAACCCCATTGAAATAGCATTGGGGGTTTAAATTCGTTAGGCCCCGCCCCTTTGGGTCCAGACGCCCAGAATACCATTCATAGTATAGACCTCGACATGGCTGAGGGTTGACATACTTTTGGCCACGCCCCATTTTCCTAGAAGCCCCTAAACACATTGAAATAGCATTGGGGGTTTAAATAAGTTAGGCCCCGCCCCTTTGGGTCCAGAAGCCCAGAATACCATTCATAGTATAGACCTCGACATGGCTGAGGGTTGACATACTTTTGGCCACGCCCCTTTTGCCTAGAAGCCCTAAACCCATTTAAATAGCATTGGGGGTTTAAATTCGTTAGGCCCCGCCCCTTTGGGTCCAGAAGCCCAGAATACCATTCATAGTATAGACCTCGACATGGCTGAGGGTTGAGATCTTTTGGCCACGCCCCTTTTTCATAGAAGCCCCTAAACCCATTGAAATAGAATTGGGGGTTTAAATTCGTTAGGCCCCGCCCCTTTGGGTCCAGAAGCCCATAATACCATTCATAGCATAGACATCGATATGGCTGAGGGTTGAGATACTTTTTGGCCACGCCCCTTTTGCCTAAAAGCCCCTAAACCCATTGAAATAGCATTGGGGGATTAAATTCGATAGGCCCCGTCCTTTGGGTCCAGAAGCCCAGAATACCATTCATAGTATAGACCTGGACATGGCTGAGGGTTGAGATACTTTTGGCCACGCCCCTTTTCCCTAGAAGCCCCTAACCCCATGAAATAGCATTGGGGGTTTAAATTCGATAGGCCCCGCCCCTTTGGGTCCAGAAGCCCAGAATACCATTCAAAGTATAGACCTCGACATGGCTGAGGGTTGAGATACTTTTGGCCACGCCCCTTTTGCCTAAAGCCCCTAAACCCATTGAAATAGCATTGGGGGTTTAAATTCGTTAGGCCCCGCCCCTTTGGGTCCAGACGCCCAGAATACCATTCATAGTATAGACCTCGACATGGCTGAGGGTTGACATACTTTTGGCCACGCCCCTTTTTCCTAGAAGCCCCTAAACCCATTGAAATAGCATTCAGGGTTTAAATTCGTTAGGCCCCGCCCCTTTGTTTTCAGACGCCCAGAATACCATTCATAGTATAGACCTCGACATGGCTGAGGGTTGACATACTTTTGGCCACGCCCCTTTTTCCTAGAAGCCCCTAAACCCATTGAAATAGCATTGGGGGTTTAAATAAGTTAGGCCCCACCCCTTTGGGTCCAGAAGCTCAGAATACCATTCATTGTATAGACCTCGACATGGCTGAGGGTTGACATACTTTTGGCCACGCCCCTTTTTCCTAGAAGCCCCTAAACCCATTGAAATAGCATTGGGGGTTTAAATTCGTTAGGCCCCGCCCCTTTGTTTCCAGACGCCCAGAATACCATTCATAGTATAGACCTCGACATGGCTGAGGGTGACATACTTTTGGCCACGCCCCTTTTTCCTAGAAGCCCCTAAACCCATTGAAATAGCATTGGGGGTTTAAATAAGTTAGGCCCCACCCCTTTGGGTCCAGAAGCTCAGAATACTATTCATTGTATAGACCTCGACATGGCTGAGGGTTGACATACTTTTGGCCACCGCCCCTTTTTCCTAGAAGCCCCTAAACCCATTGAAATAGCATTGGGGGTTTAAATTCGTTAGGCCCCGCCCCCTTTGGGTCCAGAAGCGAAGAATACCATTCATAGTATAGACATGGACATGGCTGAGGGTTGAGATACTTTTGGCCACGCCCCTTTTTCCTAGAAGCCCCTAAACCCATTGAAATAGCATTGGGGGTTTAAATTCGTTAGGCCCCGCCCCTTTGGGTCCAGAAGCCCAGAATACCATTAATTGTATAGACCTCGACATGGCTGAGGGTTGACATACTTTTGGCCACGCCCCTTTTTCCTAGAAGCCCCTAAATCCATTGAAATAGCATTGGGGGTTTAAATTCGTTAGGCCCCGCCCCTTTGGGTCCACACGCCCAGAATACCATTCATAGTATAGACCTCGATATGGCTGAGGGTTGAGATACTTTTGGCCACGCCCCTTTTGCCTAAAAGCCCCTAAACCCATTGAAATAGCATTGGGGGTTTAAATTCGATAGGCCCCGCCCTTTTTGTCCAGAAGCCCAGAATACCATTCATAGTATAGACTGGACATGGCTGAGGGTTGAGATACTTTTGGTCACGCCCCTTTTCCCTAGAAGCCCCTAAAACCATTGCAATAGCATTGGGGGTTTAAATTCGATAGGCCCCGCCCCTTTGGGTCCAGAAGCCCAGAATACCATTCATAGTATAGACCTCGACATGGCTGAGGGTTGACATACTTTTTGGCCACGCCCCTTTTTCATAGAAGCCCCTAAACCCATTGAAATAGCATTGGGGGTTTAAATAAGTTAGGCCCCACCCCTTTGGGTCCAGAAGCTCAGAATACCATTCATAGTATAGACCTCGACATGGCTGAGGGTTGACATACTTTTGGCCACGCCCCTTTTTCCTAGAAGCCCCTAAACCCATTGAAATAGCATTGGGGTTTAAATTCGTTAGGCCCCGCCCCTTTGGGTCCAGAAGCCCAGAATACCATTAATTGTATAGACCTCGACATGGCTGAGGGTTGACATACTTTTGGCCACGCCCCTTTTTCCTAGAAGCCCCTAAATCCATTGAAATAGCATTGGGGGTTTAAATTCGTTAGGCCCCGCCCCTTTGGGTCCACAAGCCCAGAATACCATTCATAGTATAGACCTCGATATGGCTGAGGGTTGAGATACTTTGGCCACGCCCTTTTGCCTAAAAGCCCCTAAACCCATTGAAATAGCATTGGGGGTTTAAATTCGATAGGCCCCGCCCCTTTGGGTCCAGAAGCCCAGAATACCATTCATAGTATAGACTGGACATGGCTGAGGGTTGAGATACTTTTGGCCACGCCCCTTTTCTCTAGAAGCCCCTAAAACCATTGCAATAGCATTGGGGGTTTAAATTCGATAGGCCCCGCCCCTTTGGGTCCAGAAGCCCAGAATACCATTCATAGTATAGACCTCGACATGGCTGAGGGTTGACATACTTTTGGCCACGCCCCTTTTTCATAGAAGCCCCTAAACCCATTGAAATAGCATTGGGGGTTTAAATAAGTTAGGCCCCACCCCTTTGGGTCCAGAAGCTCAGAATACCATTCATAGTATAGACCTCGACATGGCTGAGGGTTGACATACTTTTGGCCACGCGCCTTTTTTCCTAGAAACCCCTAAACCCATTGAAATAGCATTGGGGGTTTAAATTCGTTAGGCCCCGCCCCTTTGGGTCCAGAAGCCCAGAATACCATTAATTGTATAGACCTCGACATGGCTGAGGGTTGACATACTTTTGGCCACGCCCCTTTTTCCTAGAAGCCCCTAAACCCATTAAAATAGCATTGGGGGTTAAATTCGTTAGGCCCCGCCCCTTTGGGTCCAGAAGACCAGAATACCATTAATAGTATAGACCTCGACATGACTGAGGGTTGACATACTTTTGGGCCACGCCCCTTTTTCCTAGAAGCACCTAAACCCATTGAAATAGCAATGGGGGTTTAAATAAGTCAGGCCCCACCCCTTTGGGTCCAGAAGCTCAGAATACCATTCATAGTATAGACCTCGACATGGCTGAGGGTTGACATACTTTTGGCCACGCCCCTTTTTCCTAGAAGCCCCTAAACCCATTGAAATAGCATTGGGGGTTTAAATTCGTTAGGCCCCGCCCCTTTGGGTCCAGAAGCCCAGAATACCATTCATAGTATAGACCTGGACATGGCTGAGGGTTGAGATACTTTTGGCCACGCCCCTTTTTCCTAGAAGCCCCTAAACCCATTGAAATAGCATTGGGGGTTTAAATTCGTTAGGCCCCGCCCCTTTGGGTCCCAGAAGCCCAGAATACCATTAATTGTATAGACCTCGACATGGCTGAGGGTTGACATACTTTTGGCCACGCCCCTTTTTCCTAGAAGCCCCTAAACCCATTGAAAATAGCATTGGGGGTTTAAATTCGTTAGGCCCCGCCCCTTTGGGTCCAGACGCCCAGAATACCATTCATAGTATAGACCTCGACATGGCTGAGGGTTGACATACTTTTGGCCACGCCCCTTTTTCCTAGAAGCCCCTAAACCCATTGAAATAGCATTGGGGGTTTAAATAAGTTAGGCCCCACCCCTTTGGGTCCAGAAGCTCAGAATACCATTCATAGTATAGACATCGACATGGCTGAGGGTTGACATACTATTGGCCACGCCCCTTTTTCCTAGAAGCCCCTAAACCCATTGAAATAGCATTGGGGGTTTAAATTCGTTAGGCCCCGCCCCTTTGGGTCCAGAAGCCCAGAATACCATTCATAGTATAGACCTGGACATGGCTGAGGGTTGACATACTTTTGACCACGCCCCTTTTTCCTAGAAGCCCCTAAACCCATTGAAATAGCATTGGGGGTTTAAATAAGTTAGGCCCCACCCCTTTGGGTCCAGAAGCTCAGAATACTATTCATTGTATAGACCTCGACATGGCTGAGGGTTGACATACTTTTGGCCACGCCCCTTTTTCCTAGAAGCCCCTAAACCCATTGAAATAGCATTGGGGGTTTAAATTCGTTAGGCCGCGCCCCTTTGGGTCCAGAAGCGAAGAATACCATTCATAGTATAGACATGGACATGGCTGAGGGTTGAGATACTTTTGGCCACGCCCCTTTTTCCTAGAAGCCCCTAAACCCATTGAAATAGCATTGGGGGTTTAAATTCGTTAGGCCCCGCCCCTTTGGGTCCAGAAGACCAGAATACCATTCATAGTATAGACCTGGACATGGCTGAGGGTTGAGATACTTTTGGCCACGCCCCTTTTTCCTAGAAGCCCCTAAACCCATTGAAATAGCATTGGGGGTTTAAATTCGTTAGGCCCCGCCCCTTTGGGTCCAGAAGCCCAGAATACCATTCATAGTATAGACCTGGACATGGCTGAGGGTTGACATACTTTTGGCCACGCCCCTTTTTCCTAGAAGCCCCTAAACCCATTGAAATAGCATTGGGGGTTTAAATAAGTTAGGCCCCACCCCTTTGGGTCCAGCAGCTCAGAATACTATTCATTGTATAGACCTCGACATGGCTGAGGGTTGACATACTTTTGGCCACGCCCCTTTTTCCTAGAAGCCCCTAAACCATTGAAATAGCATTGGGGGTTTAAATTCGTTAGGCCCCGCCCCTTTGGGTCCAGAAGCGAAGAATACCATTCATAGTATAGACATGGACATGGCTGATGGTTGAGATACTTTTGGCCACGCCCCTTTTTCCTAGAAGCCCCTAAACCCATTGAAATAGCATTGGGGGTTTAAATTCGTTAGGCCCCGCCCCTTTGGGTCCAGAAGACCAGAATACCATTCATAGTATAGACCTGGACATGGCTGAGGGTTGAGATACTTTTGGCCACGCCCCTTTTTCCTAGAAGCCCCTAAACCCATTGAAATAGCATTGGGGGTTTAAATTCGTTAGGCCCCGCCCCTTTGGGTCCAGAAGCCCAGAATACCATTCATAGTATAGACCTGGACATGGCTGAGGGTTGACATACTTTTGGCCACGCCCCTTTTTCCTAGAAGCCCCTAAACCCATTGAAATAGCATTGGGGGTTTAAATAAGTTAGGCCCCACCCCTTTGGGTCCAGAAGCTCAGAATACTATTCATTGTATAGACCTCGACATGGCTGAGGGTTGACATACTTTTGGCCACGCCCCCTTTTTCCTAGAAGCCCCTAAACCCATTGAAATAGCATTGGGGGTTTAAATTCGTTAGGCCCCGCCCCTTTGGGTCCAGAAGCGAAGAATACCATTCCATAGTATAGACATGGACATGGCTGAGGGTTGAGATACTTTTGGCCACGCCCCTTTTTCCTAGAAGCCCCTAAACCCATTGAAATAGCATTGGGGGTTTAAATTCGTTAGGCCCCGCCCCTTTGGGTCCAGAAGACCAGAATACCATTCATAGTATAGACCTGGACAGGCTGAGGGTTGAGATACTTTTGGCCACGCCCCTTTTCCCTAGAAGCCCCTAAACCCATTGAAATAGCATTGGGGGTTTAAATTCGTTAGGCCCCGCCCCTTTGGGTCCAGAAGCCCAGAATACCATTAATTGTATAGACCTCGACATGGCTGAGGGTTGACATACTTTTGGCCACGCCCCTTTTTCCTAGAAGCCCCTAAACCCATTGAAATAGCATTGGGGGTTTAAATTCGTTAGGCCCCGCCCCTTTGGGTCCAGAAGACTAGAATACCATTAATAGTATAGACCTCGACATGGCTGAGGGTTGACATACTTTTGGCCACGCCCCTTTTTTCCTAGAAGCCCCTAAACCCATTGAAATAGCAATGGGGGTTTAAATAAGTCAGGCCCCACCCCTTTGGGTCCAGAAGCCCAGAATACTATTCATAGTATAGACCTCGACATGGCTGAGGGTTGACATACTTTTGGCCACGCCCCTTTTTCCTAGAAGCCCCTAAACCCATTGAAATAGCATTGGGGGTTTAAATTCGTTAGGCCCCGCCCCTTTGGGTCCAGAAGCCCAGAATACCATTCATAGTATAGACCTGGACATGGCTGAGGGTTGAGATACTTTTGGCCACGCCCCTTTTTCCTAGAAGCCCCTAAACCCATTGAAATAGCATTGGGGGTTTAAATTCGTTAGGCCCCGCCCCTTTGGGTCCAGAAGCCCAGAATACCATTAATTGTATAGACCTCGACATGGCTGAGGGTTGACATACTTTTGGCCACGCCCCTTTTTCCTAGAAGCCCCTAAACCCATTGAAATAGCATTGGGGTTTAAATTCGTTAGGCCCCGCTTCTTTGGGTCCAGAAGACCAGAATACCATTAATAGTATAGACCTCGACATGACTGAGGGTTGACATACTTTTGGCCACGCCCCTTTTTCCTAGAAGCACCTAAACCCATTGAAATAGCAATGGGGGTTTAAATAAGTCAGGCCCCACCCCTTTGGGTCCAGAAGCTCAGAATACCATTCATAGTATAGACCTCGACATGGCTGAGGGTTGACATACTTTTGGCCACGCCCCTTTTTTCCTAGAAGCCCCTAAACCCATTGAAATAGCATTGGGGGTTTAAATTCGTTAGGCCCCGCCCCTTTGGGTCCAGAAGCCCAGAATACCAATCATAGTATAGACCTGGACATGGCTGAGGGTTGAGATACTTTTGGCCACGCCCCTTTTTCCTAGAAGCCCCTAAACCCATTGAAATAGCATTGGGGGTTTAAATTCGTTAGGCCCCGCCCCTTTGGGTCCAGAAGCCCAGAATACCATTAATTGTATAGACCTCGACATGGCTGAGGGTTGACATACTTTTGGCCACGCCCCTTTTTCCTAGAAGCCCCTAAACCCATTGAAATAGCATTGGGGGTTTAAATTCGTTAGGCCCCGCCCCTTTGGGTCCAGACGCCCAGAATACCATTCATAGTATAGACCTCGACATGGCTGAGGGTTGACATACTTTTGGCCACGCCCCTTTTTCCTAGAAGCCCCTAAACCCATTGAAATAGCATTGGGGGTTTAAATAAGTTAGGCCCCACCCCTTTGGGTCCAGAAGCTCAGAATACCATTCATAGTATAGACCTCGACATGGCTGAGGGTTGACATACTATTGGCCACGCCCCTTTTTCCTAGAAGCCCCTAAACCCATTGAAATAGCATTGGGGGTTTAAATTCGTTAGGCCCCGCCCCTTTGGGTCCAGAAGCCCAGAATACCATTCATAGTATAGACCTGGACATGGCTGAGGGTTGACATACTTTTGACCACGCCCCTTTTTCCTAGAAGCCCCTAAACCCATTGAAATAGCATTGGGGGTTTAAATTCGTTAGGCCCCGCCCCTTTGGGTCCAGAAGCCCAGAATACCATTCATAGTATAGACCTGGACATGGCTGAGGGTTGAGATACTTTTGGCCACGCCCCTTTTTCCTAGAAGCCCCTAAACCCATTGAAATAGCATTGGGGGTTTAAATTCGTTAGGCCCCGCCCCTTTGGGTCCAGAAGCCCAGAATACCATTCATAGTATAGACCTGGACATGGCTGAGGGTTGACATACTTTTGGCCACGCCCCTTTTTCCTAGAAGCCCCTAAACCCATTGAAATAGCATTGGGGGTTTAAATAAGTTAGGCCCCACCCCTTTGGGTCCAGCAGCTCAGAATACTATTCATTGTATAGACCTCGACATGGCTGAGGGTTGACATACTTTTGGCCACGCCCCTTTTTCCTAGAAGCCCCTAAACCCATTGAAATAGCATTGGGGGTTTAAATTCGTTAGGCCCCGCCCCTTTGGGTCCAGAAGCGAAGAATACCATTCATAGTATAGACATGGACATGGCTGATGGTTGAGATACTTTTGGCCACGCCCCTTTTTCCTAGAAGCCCCTAAACCCATTGAAATAGCATTGGGGGTTTAAATTCGTTAGGCCCCGCCCCTTTGGGTCCAGAAGACCAGAATACCATTCATAGTATAGACCTGGACATGGCTGAGGGTTGAGATACTTTTGGCCACGCCCCTTTTTCCTAGAAGCCCCTAAACCCATTGAAATAGCATTGGGGGTTTAAATTCGTTAGGCCCCGCCCCTTTGGGTCCAGAAGCCCAGAATACCATTCATAGTATAGACCTGGACATGGCTGAGGGTTGACATACTTTTGGCCACGCCCCTTTTTCCTAGAAGCCCCTAAACCCATTGAAATAGCATTGGGGGTTTAAATAAGTTAGGCCCCACCCCTTTGGGTCCAGAAGCTCAGAATACTATTCATTGTATAGGACCTCGACATGGCTGAGGGTTGACATACTTTTGGCCACGCCCCTTTTTCCTAGAAGCCCCTAAACCCATTGAAATAGCATTGGGGGTTTAAATTCGTTAGGCCCCGCCCCTTTGGGTCCAGAAGCGAAGAATACCATTCATAGTATAGACATGGACATGGCTGAGGGTTGAGATACTTTTGGCCACGCCCCTTTTTCCTAGAAGCCCCTAAACCCATTGAAATAGCATTGGGGGTTTAAATTCGTTAGGCCCCGCCCCTTTGGGTCCAGAAGACCAGAATACCATTCATAGTATAGACCTGGACATGGCTGAGGGTTGAGATACTTTTGGCCACGCCCCTTTTCCCTAGAAGCCCCTAAACCCATTGAAATAGCATTGGGGTTTAAATTCGTTAGGCCCCGCCCCTTTGGGTCCAGAAGCCCAGAATACCATTAATTGTATAGACCTCGACATGGCTGAGGGTTGACATACTTTTGGCCACGCCCCTTTTTCCTAGAAGCCCCTAAACCCATTGAAATAGCATTGGGGGTTTAAATTCGTTAGGCCCCGCCCCTTTGGGTCCAGAAGACCTAGAATACCATTAATAGTATAGACCTCGACATGGCTGAGGGTTGACATACTTTTGGCCACGCCCCTTTTTCCTAGAAGCCCCTAAACCCATTGAAATAGCAATGGGGGTTTAAATAAGTCAGGCCCCACCCCTTTGGGTCCAGAAGCCCAGAATACTATTCATAGTATAGACCTCGACATGGCTGAGGGTTGACATACTTTTGGCCACGCCCCTTTTTCCTAGAAGCCCCTAAACCCATTGAAATAGCATTGGGGGTTTAAATTCGTTAGGCCCCGCCCCTTTGGGTCCAGAAGCCCAGAATACCATTCATAGTATAGACCTGGACATGGCTGAGGGTTGAGATACTTTTGGCCACGCCCCTTTTTCCTAGAAGCCCCTAAACCCATTGAAATAGCATTGGGGGTTTAAATTCGTTAGGCCCCGCCCCTTTGGGTCCAGAAGCCCAGAATACCATTAATTGTATAGACCTCGACATGGCTGAGGGTTGACATACTTTTGGCCACGCCCCTTTTTCCTAGAAGCCCCTAAACCCATTGAAATAGCATTGGGGTTTAAATTCGTTAGGCCCCGCTTCTTTGGGTCCAGAAGACCAGAATACCATTAATAGTATAGACCTCGACATGACTGAGGGTTGACATACTTTTGGCCACGCCCCTTTTTCCTAGAAGCACCTAAACCCATTGAAATAGCAATGGGGGTTTAAATAAGTCAGGCCCCACCCCTTTGGGTCCAGAAGCTCAGAATACCATTCATAGTATAGACCTCGACATGGCTGAGGGTTGACATACTTTTGGCCACGCCCCTTTTTCCTAGAAGCCCCTAAACCCATTGAAATAGCATTGGGGGTTTAAATTCGTTAGGCCCCGCCCCTTTGGGTCCAGAAGCCCAGAATACCATTCATAGTATAGACCTGGACATGGCTGAGGGTTGAGATACTTTTGGCCACGCCCCTTTTTCCTAGAAGCCCCTAAACCCATTGAAATAGCATTGGGGGTTTAAATTCGTTAGGCCCCGCCCCTTTGGGTCCAGAAGCCCAGAATACCATTAATTGTATAGACCTCGACATGGCTGAGGGTTGACATACTTTTGGCCACGCCCCTTTTTCCTAGAAGCCCCTAAACCCATTGAAATAGCATTGGGGGTTTAAATTCGTTAGGCCCCGCCCCTTTGGGTCCAGACGCCCAGAATACCATTCATAGTATAGACCTCGACATGGCTGAGGGTTGACATACTTTTGGCCACGCCCCTTTTTCCTAGAAGCCCCTAAACCCATTGAAATAGCATTGGGGGTTTAAATAAGTTAGGCCCCACCCCTTTGGGTCCAGAAGCTCAGAATACCATTCATAGTATAGACCTCGACATGGCTGAGGGTTGACATACTATTGGCCACGCCCCTTTTTCCTAGAAGCCCCTAAACCCATTGAAATAGCATTGGGGGTTTAAATTCGTTAGGCCCCGCCCCTTTGGGTCCAGAAGCCCAGAATACCATTCATAGTATAGACCTGGACATGGCTGAGGGTTGACATACTTTTGACCACGCCCCTTTTTCCTAGAAGCCCCTAAACCCATTGAAATAGCATTGGGGGTTTAAATAAGTTAGGCCCCACCCCTTTGGGTCCAGAAGCTCAGAATACTATTCATTGTATAGACCTCGACATGGCTGAGGGTTGACATACTTTTGGCCACGCCCCTTTTTCCTAGAAGCCCCTAAACCCATTGAAATAGCATTGGGGGTTTAAATTCGTTAGGCCGCGCCCCTTTGGGTCCAGAAGCGAAGAATACCATTCATAGTATAGACATGGACATGGCTGAGGGTTGAGATACTTTTGGCCACGCCCCTTTTTCCTAGAAGCCCCTAAACCCATTGAAATAGCATTGGGGGTTTAAATTCGTTAGGCCCTGCCCCTTTGGGTCCAGAAGACCAGAATACCATTCATAGTATAGACCTGGACATGGCTGAGGGTTGAGATACTTTTGGCCACGCCCCTTTTTCCTAGAAGCCCCTAAACCCATTGAAATAGCATTGGGGGTTTAAATTCGTTAGGCCCCGCCCCTTTGGGTCCAGAAGCCCAGAATACCATTCATAGTATAGACCTGGACATGGCTGAGGGTTGACATACTTTTGGCCACGCCCCTTTTTCCTAGAAGCCCCTAAACCCATTGAAATAGCATTGGGGGTTTAAATAAGTTAGGCCCCACCCCTTTGGGTCCAGCAGCTCAGAATACTATTCATTGTATAGACCTCGACATGGCTGAGGGTTGACATACTTTTGGCCACGCCCCTTTTTCCTAGAAGCCCCTAAACCCATTGAAATAGCATTGGGGGTTTAAATTCGTTAGGCCCCGCCCCTTTGGGTCCAGAAGCGAAGAATACCATTCATAGTATAGACATGGACATGGCTGAGGGTTGAGATACTTTTGGCCACGCCCCTTTTTCCTAGAAGCCCCTAAACCCATTGAAATAGCATTGGGGGTTTAAATTCGTTAGGCCCCGCCCCTTTGGGTCAAGAAGACCAGAATACCATTCATAGTATAGACCTGGACATGGCTGAGGGTTGAGATACTTTTGGCCACGCCCCTTTTCCCTAGAAGCCCCTAAACCCATTGAAATAGCATTGGGGGTTTAAATTCGTTAGGCCCCGCCCCTTTGGGTCCAGAAGCCCAGAATACCATTCATAGTATAGACCTGGACATGGCTGAGGGTTGACATACTTTTGGCCACGCCCCTTTTTCCTAGAAGCCCCTAAACCCATTGAAATAGCATTGGGGGTTTAAATAAGTTAGGCCCCACCCCTTTGGGTCCAGAAGCTCAGAATACTATTCATTGTATAGACCTCGACATGGCTGAGGGTTGACATACTTTTGGCCACGCCCCTTTTTCCTAGAAGCCCCTAAACCCATTGAAATAGCATTGGGGGTTTAAATTCGTTAGGCCCCGCCCCTTTGGGTCCAGAAGCAAAGAATACCATTCATAGTATAGACATGGACATGGCTGAGGGTTGAGATACTTTTGGCCACGCCCCTTTTTCCTAGAAGCCCCTAAACCCATTGAAATAGCATTGGGGGTTTAAATTCGTTAGGCCCCGCCCCTTTGGGTCCAGAAGACCAGAATACCATTCATAGTATAGACCTGGACATGGCTGAGGGTTGAGATACTTTTGGCCACGCCCCTTTTTCCTAGAAGCCCCTAAACCCATTGAAATAGCATTGGGGGTTTAAATTCGTTAGGCCCCGCCCCTTTGGGTCCAGAAGCCCAGAATACCATTAATTGTATAGACCTCGACATGGCTGAGGGTTGACATACTTTTGGCCACGCCCCTTTTTCCTAGAAGCCCCTAAATCCATTGAAATAGCATTGGGGGTTTAAATTCGTTAGGCCCCGCCCCTTTGGGTCCACACGCCCAGAATACCATTCATAGTATAGACCTCGATATGGCTGAGGGTTGAGATACTTTTGGCCACGCCCCTTTTGCCTAAAAGCCCCTAAACCCATTGAAATAGCATTGGGGGTTTAAATTCGATAGGCCCCGCCCCTTTTTGTCCAGAAGCCCAGAATACCATTCATAGTATAGACTGGACATGGCTGAGGGTTGAGATACTTTTGGTCACGCCCCTTTTCCCTAGAAGCCCCTAAAACCATTGCAATAGCATTGGGGGTTTAAATTCGATAGGCCCCGCCCCTTTGGGTCCAGAAGCCCAGAATACCATTCATAGTATAGACCTCGACATGGCTGAGGGTTGACATACTTTTTGGCCACGCCCCTTTTTCATAGAAGCCCCTAAACCCATTGAAATAGCATTGGGGGTTTAAATAAGTTAGGCCCCACCCCTTTGGGTCCAGAAGCTCAGAATACCATTCATAGTATAGACCTCGACATGGCTGAGGGTTGACATACTTTTGGCCAAGCCCCTTTTTCCTAGAAGCCCCTAAACCCATTGAAATAGCACTGGGGGTTTAAATTCGTTAGGCCCCGCCCCTTTGGGTCCAGACGCCCAGAATACCATTCATAGTATAGACCTCGACATGGCTGAGGGTTGACATACTTTTGGCCACGCCCCTTTTTCCTAGAAGCCCCTAAACCCATTGAAATAGCATTGGGGGTTTAAATAAGTTAGGCCCCACCCCTTTGGGTCCAGAAGCTCAGAATACCATTCATAGTATAGACCTCGACATGGCTGAGGGTTGACATACTATTGGCCACGCCCCTTTTTCCTAGAAGCCCCTAAACCCATTGAAATAGCATTGGGGGTTTAAATTCGTTAGGCCCCGCCCCTTTGGGTCCAGAAGCCCAGAATACCATTCATAGTATAGACCTGGACATGGCTGAGGGTTGACATACTTTTGGCCACGCCCCTTTTTCCTAGAAGCCCCTAAACCCATTGAAATAGCATTATAATAATAATAATAATAATGATATTTATATAGCATTGGGGGTTTAAATAAGTTAGGCCCCACCCCTTTGGGTCCAGAAGCTCAGAATACTATTCATTGTATAGACCTCGACATGGCTGAGGGTTGACATACTTTTGGCCACGCCCCTTTTTCCTAGAAGCCCCTAAACCCATTGAAATAGCATTGGGGGTTTAAATTCGTTAGGCCCCGCCCCTTTGGGTCCAGAAGCGAAGAATACCATTCATAGTATAGACATGGACATGGCTGAGGGTTGAGATACTTTTGGCCACGCCCCTTTTTCCTAGAAGCCCCTAAACCCATTGAAATAGCATTGGGGGTTTAAATTCGTTAGGCCCCGCCCCTTTGGGTCCAGAAGACCAGAATACCATTCATAGTATAGACCTGGACATGGCTGAGGGTTGAGATACTTTTGGCCACGCCCCTTTTTCCTAGAAGCCCCTAAACCCATTGAAATAGCATTGGGGGTTTAAATTCGTTAGGCCCCGCCCCTTTGGGTCCAGAAGCCCAGAATACCATTAATTGTATAGACCTCGACATGGCTGAGGGTTGACATACTTTTGGCCACGCCCCTTTTTCCTAGAAGCCCCTAAATCCATTGAAATAGCATTGGGGGTTTAAATTCGTTAGGCCCCGCCCCTTTGGGTCCACACGCCCAGAATACCATTCATAGTATAGACCTCGATATGGCTGAGGGTTGAGATACTTTTGGCCACGCCCCTTTTGCCTAAAAGCCCCTAAACCCATTGAAATAGCATTGGGGGTTTAAATTCGATAGGACCCGCCCCTTTTTGTCCAGAAGCCCAGAATACCATTCATAGTATAGACTGGACATGGCTGAGGGTTGAGATACTTTTGGTCACGCCCCTTTTCCCTAGAAGCCCCTAAAACCATTGCAATAGCATTGGGGGTTTAAATTCGATAGGCCCCGCCCCTTTGGGTCCAGAAGCCCAGAATACCATTCATAGTATAGACCTCGACATGGCTGAGGGTTGACATACTTTTTGGCCACGCCCCTTTTTCATAGAAGCCCCTAAACCCATTGAAATAGCATTGGGGGTTTAAATAAGTTAGGCCCCACCCCTTTGGGTCCAGAAGCTCAGAATACCATTCATAGTATAGACCTCGACATGGCTGAGGGTTGACATACTTTTGGCCACGCCCCTTTTTCCTAGAAGCCCCTAAACCCATTGAAATAGCATTGGGGGTTTAAATTCGTTAGGCCCCGCCCCTTTGGGTCCAGAAGCCCAGAATACCATTAATTGTATAGACCTCGACATGGCTGAGGGTTGACATACTTTTGGCCACGCCCCTTTTTCCTAGAAGCCCCTAAATCCATTGAAATAGCATTGGGGGTTTAAATTCGTTAGGCCCCGCCCCTTTGGGTCCACAAGCCCAGAATACCATTCATAGTATAGACCTCGATATGGCTGAGGGTTGAGATACTTTTGGCCACGCCCTTTTGCCTAAAAGCCCCTAAACCCATTGAAATAGCATTGGGGGTTTAAATTCGATAGGCCCCGCCCCTTTGGGTCCAGAAGCCCAGAATACCATTCATAGTATAGACTGGACATGGCTGAGGGTTGAGATACTTTTGGCCACGCCCCTTTTCTCTAGAAGCCCCTAAAACCATTGCAATAGCATTGGGGGTTTAAATTCGATAGGCCCCGCCCCTTTTGGTCCAGAAGCCCAGAATACCATTCATAGTATAGACCTCGACATGGCTGAGGGTTGACATACTTTTGGCCACGCGCCTTTTTTCCTAGAAACCCCTAAACCCATTGAAATAGCATTGGGGGTTTAAATTCGTTAGGCCCGCCCCTTTGGGTCCAGAAGCCCAGAATACCATTAATTGTATAGACCTCGACATGGCTGAGGGTTGACATACTTTTGGCCACGCCCCTTTTTCCTAGAAGCCCCTAAACCCATTGAAATAGCATTGGGGGTTTAAATTCGTTAGGCCCCGCCCCTTTGGGTCCAGAAGACTAGAATACCATTAATAGTATAGACCTCGACATGGCTGAGGGTTGACATACTTTTGGCCACGCCCCTTTTTCCTAGAAGCCCCTAAACCCATTGAAATAGCAATGGGGGTTTAAATAAGTCAGGCCCCACCCCTTTGGGTCCAGAAGCCCAGAATACTATTCATAGTATAGACCTCGACATGGCTGAGGGTTGACATACTTTTGGCCACGCCCCTTTTTCCTAGAAGCCCCTAAACCCATTGAAATAGCATTGGGGGTTTAAATTCGTTAGGCCCCGCCCCTTTGGGTCCAGAAGCCCAGAATACCATTCATAGTATAGACCTGGACATGGCTGAGGGTTGAGATACTTTTGGCCACGCCCCTTTTTCCTAGAAGCCCCTAAACCCATTGAAATAGCATTGGGGGTTTAAATTCGTTAGGCCCCGCCCCTTTGGGTCCAGAAGCCCAGAATACCATTAATTGTATAGACCTCGACATGGCTGAGGGTTGACATACTTTTGGCCACGCCCCTTTTTCCTAGAAGCCCCTAAACCCATTGAAATAGCATTGGGGTTTAAATTCGTTAGGCCCCGCTTCTTTGGGTCCAGAAGACCAGAATACCATTAATAGTATAGACCTCGACATGACTGAGGGTTGACATACTTTTGGCCACGCCCCTTTTTCCTAGAAGCACCTAAACCCATTGAAATAGCAATGGGGGTTTAAATAAGTCAGGCCCCACCCCTTTGGGTCCAGAAGCTCAGAATACCATTCATAGTATAGACCTCGACATGGCTGAGGGTTGACATACTTTTGGCCACGCCCCTTTTTCCTAGAAGCCCCTAAACCCATTGAAATAGCATTGGGGGTTTAAATTCGTTAGGCCCCGCCCCTTTGGGTCCAGAAGCCCAGAATACCATTCATAGTATAGACCTGGACATGGCTGAGGGTTGAGATACTTTTGGCCACGCCCCTTTTTCCTAGAAGCCCCTAAACCCATTGAAATAGCATTGGGGGTTTAAATTCGTTAGGCCCCGCCCCTTTGGGTCCAGAAGCCCAGAATACCATTAATTGTATAGACCTCGACATGGCTGAGGGTTGACATACTTTTGGCCACGCCCCTTTTTCCTAGAAGCCCCTAAACCCATTGAAATAGCATTGGGGGTTTAAATTCGTTAGGCCCCGCCCCTTTGGGTCCAGACGCCCAGAATACCATTCATAGTATAGACCTCGACATGGCTGAGGGTTGACATAATTTTTGCCACGCCCCTTTTTCCTAGAAGCCCCTAAACCCATTGAAATAGCATTGGGGGTTTAAATAAGTTAGGCCCCACCCCTTTGGGTCCAGAAGCTCAGAATACTATTCATTGTATAGACCTCGACATGGCTGAGGGTTGACATACTTTTGGCCACGCCCCTTTTTCCTAGAAGCCCCTAAACCCATTGAAATAGCATTGGGGGTTTAAATTCGTTAGGCCCCGCCCCTTTGGGTCCAGAAGCGAAGAATACCATTCATAGTATAGACATGGACATGGCTGAGGGTTGAGATACTTTTGGCCACGCCCCTTTTTCCTAGAAGCCCCTAAACCCATTGAAATAGCATTGGGGGTTTAAATTCGTTAGGCCCCGCCCCTTTGGGTCCAGAAGACCAGAATACCATTCATAGTATAGACCTGGACATGGCTGAGGGTTGAGATACTTTTGGCCACGCCCCTTTTTCCTAGAAGCCCCTAAACCCATTGAAATAGCATTGGGGGTTTAAATTCGTTAGGCCCCGCCCCTTTGGGTCCAGAAGCCCAGAATACCATTAATTGTATAGACCTCGACATGGCTGAGGGTTGACATACTTTTGGCCACGCCCCTTTTTCCTAGAAGCCCCTAAATCCATTGAAATAGCATTGGGGGTTTAAATTCGTTAGGCCCCGCCCCTTTGGGTCCACACGCCCAGAATACCATTCATAGTATAGACCTCGATATGGCTGAGGGTTGAGATACTTTTGGCCACGCCCCTTTTGCCTAAAAGCCCCTAAACCCATTGAAATAGCATTGGGGGTTTAAATTCGATAGGCCCCGCCCCTTTTTGTCCAGAAGCCCAGAATACCATTCATAGTATAGACTGGACATGGCTGAGGGTTGAGATACTTTTGGTCACGCCCCTTTTCCCTAGAAGCCCCTAAAACCATTGCAATAGCATTGGGGGTTTAAATTCGATAGGCCCCGCCCCTTTGGGTCCAGAAGCCCAGAATACCATTCATAGTATAGACCTCGACATGGCTGAGGGTTGACATACTTTTTGGCCACGCCCCTTTTTCATAGAAGCCCCTAAACCCATTGAAATAGCATTGGGGGTTTAAATAAGTTAGGCCCCACCCCTTTGGGTCCAGAAGCTCAGAATACCATTCATAGTATAGACCTCGACATGGCTGAGGGTTGACATACTTTTGGCCACGCCCCTTTTTCCTAGAAGCCCCTAAACCCATTGAAATAGCATTGGGGGTTTAAATTCGTTAGGCCCCGCCCCTTTGGGTCCAGAAGCCCAGAATACCATTAATTGTATAGACCTCGACATGGCTGAGGGTTGACATACTTTTGGCCACGCCCCTTTTTCCTAGAAGCCCCTAAATCCATTGAAATAGCATTGGGGGTTTAAATTCGTTAGGCCCCGCCCCTTTGGGTCCACAAGCCCAGAATACCATTCATAGTATAGACCTCGATATGGCTGAGGGTTGAGATACTTTTGGCCACGCCCTTTTGCCTAAAAGCCCCTAAACCCATTGAAATAGCATTGGGGGTTTAAATTCGATAGGCCCCGCCCCTTTGGGTCCAGAAGCCCAGAATACCATTCATAGTATAGACTGGACATGGCTGAGGGTTGAGATACTTTTGGCCACGCCCCTTTTCTCTAGAAGCCCCTAAAACCATTGCAATAGCATTGGGGGTTTAAATTCGATAGGCCCCGCCCCTTTTGGTCCAGAAGCCCAGAATACCATTCATAGTATAGACCTCGACATGGCTGAGGGTTGACATACTTTTGGCCACGCCCCTTTTTCATAGAAGCCCCTAAACCCATTGAAATAGCATTGGGGGTTTAAATAAGTTAGGCCCCACCCCTTTGGGTCCAGAAGCTCAGAATACCATTCATAGTATAGACCTCGACATGGCTGAGGGTTGACATACTTTTGGCCACGCGCCTTTTTTCCTAGAAACCCCTAAACCCATTGAAATAGCATTGGGGGTTTAAATTCGTTAGGCCCCGCCCCTTTGGGTCCAGAAGCCCAGAATACCATTAATTGTATAGACCTCGACATGGCTGAGGGTTGACATACTTTTGGCCACGCCCCTTTTTCCTAGAAGCCCCTAAACCCATTGAAATAGCAATGGGGGTTTAAATAAGTCAGGCCCCACCCCTTTGGGTCCAGAAGCCCAGAATACTATTCATAGTATAGACCTCGACATGGCTGAGGGTTGACATACTTTTGGCCACGCCCCTTTTTCCTAGAAGCCCCTAAACCCATTGAAATAGCATTGGGGGTTTAAATTCGTTAGGCCCCGCCCCTTTGGGTCCAGAAGCCCAGAATACCATTCATAGTATAGACCTGGACATGGCTGAGGGTTGAGATACTTTTGGCCACGCCCCTTTTTCCTAGAAGCCCCTAAACCCATTGAAATAGCATTGGGGGTTTAAATTCGTTAGGCCCCGCCCCTTTGGGTCCAGAAGCCCAGAATACCATTAATTGTATAGACCTCGACATGGCTGAGGGTTGACATACTTTTGGCCACGCCCCTTTTTCCTAGAAGCCCCTAAACCCATTGAAATAGCATTGGGGGTTTAAATTCGTTAGGCCCCGCCCCTTTGGGTCCAGACGCCCAGAATACCATTCATAGTATAGACCTCGACATGGCTGAGGGTTGACATACTTTTGGCCACGCCCCTTTTTCCTAGAAGCCCCTAAACCCATTGAAATAGCATTGGGGGTTTAAATAAGTTAGGCCCCACCCCTTTGGGTCCAGAAGCTCAGAATACCATTCATAGTATAGACCTCGACATGGCTGAGGGTTGACATACTATTGGCCACGCCCCTTTTTCCTAGAAGCCCCTAAACCCATTGAAATAGTATTGGGGGTTTAAATTCGTTAGGCCCCGCCCCTTTGGGTCCAGAAGCCCAGAATACCATTCATAGTATAGACCTGGACATGGCTGAGGGTTGACATACTTTTGGCCACGCCCCTTTTTCCTAGAAGCCCCTAAACCCATTGAAATAGCATTGGGGGTTTAAATAAGTTAGGCCCCGCCCCTTTGGGTTCAGAAGCCCAGAATACCATTAATTGTATAGACCTCGACATGGCTGAGGGTTGACATACTTTTGGCCACGCCCCTTTTTCCTAGAAGCCCCTAAATCCATTGAAATAGCATTGGGGGTTAAAATTCGTTAGGCCCCGCCCCTTTGGGTCCAGACGCCCACAATACCATTAATAGTATAGACCTCGATATGGCTGAGGGTTGAGATACTTTTGGCCACGCCCCTTTTGCCTAAAAGCCCCTAAACCCATTGAAATAGCATTGGGTGTTTAAATTCGATAGGCCCCGCCTCTTTGGGTCCAGAAGCCCAGAATACCATTCATAGTATAGACCTCGACATGGCTGAGGGTTGACATACTTTTGGCCACGCCCCTTTTTCCTAGAAGCCCCTAAACCCATTGAAATAGCATTGGGGGTTTAAATTCGTTAGGCCCCGCCCCTTTGGGTCCAGAAGCCCAGAATACCATTAATTGTATAGACCTGGACATGGCTGAGGGTTGACATACTTTTGGCCACGCCCCTTTTTCCTAGAAGCCCCTAAATCCATTGAAATAGCATTGGGGGTTTAAATTCGTTAGGCCCCGCCCCTTTGGGTCCAGACGCCCAGAATACCATTCATAGTATAGACCTCGATATGGCTGAGGGTTGAGATACTTTTGGCCACGCCCCTTTTGCCTAAAAGCCCCTAAACCCATTGAAATAGCATTGGGTGTTTAAATTCGATAGGCCCCGCCCCTTTGGGTCCAGAAGCCCAGAATACCATTCATAGTATAGACCTCGATATGGCTGAGGGTTGAGATACTTTTGGCCACGCCCCTTTTTCCTAGAAGCCCCTAAACCCATTGAAATAGCATTGGGGGTTTAAATTCGTTAGGCCCCGCCCCTTTGGGTCCAGAAGACCAGAATACCATTAATAGTATAGACATCGACATGGCTGAGGGTTGCCATACTTTTGGCCACGCCCCTTTTTCCTAGAAGCCCCTAAACCCATTGAAATAGCATTGGGGGTTTAAATTCGTTAGGCCCCGCCCCTTTGGGTCCAGAAGCCCAGAATACCATTCATAGTATAGACCTGGACATGGCTGAGGGTTGACATACTTTTGGCCACGCCCCTTTTTCCTAGAAGCCCCTAAACCCATTGAAATAGCATTGGGGGTTTAAATTCGTTAGGCCCCGCCCCTTTGGGTCCAGAAGCCCAGAATACCATTCATAGTATAGACCTGGACATGGCTGAGGGTTGAGATACTTTTGGCCACGCCCCTTTTTCCTAGAAGCCCCTAAACCCATTGAAATAGCATTGGGGGTTTAAATTCGTTAGGCCCCGCCCCTTTGGGTCCAGAAGCCCAGAATACCATTAATTGTATAGACCTCGACATGGCTGAGGGTTGACATACTTTTGGCCACGCCCCTTTTTCCTAGAAGCCCCTAAACCCATTGAAATAGCATTGGGGGTTTAAATTCGTTAGGCCCTGCCCCTTTGGGTCCAGACGCCCAGAATACCATTCATAGTATAGACCTCGACATGGCTGAGGGTTGACATACTTTTGGCCACGCCCCTTTTTCCTAGAAGCCCCTAAACCCATTGAAATAGCATTGGGGGTTTAAATAAGTTAGGCCCCACCCCTTTGGGTCCAGAAGCTCAGAATACCATTCATAGTATAGACCTCGACATGGCTGAGGGTTGACATACTTTTGGCCACGCCCCTTTTTCCTAGAAGCCCCTAAACCCATTGAAATAGCATTGGGGGTTTAAATTCGTTAGGCCCCGCCCCTTTGGGTCCAGAAGCCCAGAATACCATTCATAGTATAGACCTGGACATGGCTGAGGGTTGACATACTTTTGGCCACGCCCCTTTTTCCTAGAAGCCCCTAAACCCATTGAAATAGCATTGGGGGTTTAAATTCGTTAGGCCCCGCCCCTTTGGGTCCAGAAGCCCAGAATACCATTAATTGTATAGACCTCGACATGGCTGAGGGTTGACATACTTTTGGCCACGCCCCTTTTTCCTAGAAGCCCCTAAATCCATTGAAATAGCATTGGGGGTTTAAATTCGTTAGGCCCCGCCCCTTTGGGTCCACACGCCCAGAATACCATTCATAGTATAGACCTCGATATGGCTGAGGGTTGAGATACTTTTGGCCACGCCCCTTTTGCCTAAAAGCCCCTAAACCCATTGAAATAGCATTGGGGGTTTAAATTCGATAGGCCCCGCCCCTTTGGGTCCAGAAGCCCAGAATACCATTAATTGTATAGACCTGGACATGGCTGAGGGTTGACATACTTTTGGCCACGCCCCTTTTTCCTAGAAGCCCCTAAATCCATTGAAATAGCATTGGGGGTTTAAATTCGTTAGGCCCCGCCCCTTTGGGTCCAGACGCCCAGAATACCATTCATAGTATAGACCTCGATATGGCTGAGGGTTGAGATACTTTTGGCCACGCCCCTTTTGCCTAAAAGCCCCTAAACCCATTGAAATAGCATTGGGTGTTTAAATTCGATAGGCCCCGCCCCTTTGGGTCCAGAAGCCCAGAATACCATTCATAGTATAGACCTCGATATGGCTGAGGGTTGAGATACTTTTGGCCACGCCCCTTTTTCCTAGAAGCCCCTAAACCCATTGAAATAGCATTGGGGGTTTAAATTCGTTAGGCCCCGCCCCTTTGGGTCCAGAAGACCAGAATACCATTAATAGTATAGACATCGACATGGCTGAGGGTTGCCATACTTTTGGCCACGCCCCTTTTTCCTAGAAGCCCCTAAACCCATTGAAATAGCATTGGGGGTTTAAATTCGTTAGGCCCCGCCCCTTTGGGTCCAGAAGCCCAGAATACCATTCATAGTATAGACCTGGACATGGCTGAGGGTTGACATACTTTTGGCCACGCCCCTTTTTCCTAGAAGCCCCTAAACCCATTGAAATAGCATTGGGGGTTTAAATTCGTTAGGCCCCGCCCCTTTGGGTCCAGAAGCCCAGAATACCATTCATAGTATAGACCTGGACATGGCTGAGGGTTGAGATACTTTTGGCCACGCCCCTTTTTCCTAGAAGCCCCTAAACCCATTGAAATAGCATTGGGGGTTTAAATTCGTTAGGCCCCGCCCCTTTGGGTCCAGAAGCCCAGAATACCATTAATTGTATAGACCTCGACATGGCTGAGGGTTGACATACTTTTGGCCACGCCCCTTTTTCCTAGAAGCCCCTAAACCCATTGAAATAGCATTGGGGGTTTAAATTCGTTAGGCCCTGCCCCTTTGGGTCCAGACGCCCAGAATACCATTCATAGTATAGACCTCGACATGGCTGAGGGTTGACATACTTTTGGCCACGCCCCTTTTTCCTAGAAGCCCCTAAACCCATTGAAATAGCATTGGGGGTTTAAATAAGTTAGGCCCCACCCCTTTGGGTCCAGAAGCTCAGAATACCATTCATAGTATAGACCTCGACATGGCTGAGGGTTGACATACTTTTGGCCACGCCCCTTTTTCCTAGAAGCCCCTAAACCCATTGAAATAGCATTGGGGGTTTAAATTCGTTAGGCCCCGCCCCTTTGGGTCCAGAAGCCCAGAATACCATTCATAGTATAGACCTGGACATGGCTGAGGGTTGACATACTTTTGGCCACGCCCCTTTTTCCTAGAAGCCCCTAAACCCATTGAAATAGCATTGGGGGTTTAAATTCGTTAGGCCCCGCCCCTTTGGGTCCAGAAGCCCAGAATACCATTAATTGTATAGACCTCGACATGGCTGAGGGTTGACATACTTTTGGCCACGCCCCTTTTTCCTAGAAGCCCCTAAATCCATTGAAATAGCATTGGGGGTTTAAATTCGTTAGGCCCCGCCCCTTTGGGTCCACACGCCCAGAATACCATTCATAGTATAGACCTCGATATGGCTGAGGGTTGAGATACTTTTGGCCACGCCCCTTTTGCCTAAAAGCCCCTAAACCCATTGAAATAGCATTGGGGGTTTAAATTCGATAGGCCCCGCCCCTTTGGGTCCAGAAGCCCAGAATACCATTCATAGTATAGACTGGACATGGCTGAGGGTTGAGATACTTTTGGCCACGCCCCTTTTCCCTAGAAGCCCCTAAAACCATTGCAATAGCATTGGGGGTTTAAATTCGATAGGCCCCGCCCCTTTGGGTCCAGAAGCCCAGAATACCATTCATAGTATAGACCTCGACATGGCTGAGGGTTGACATACTTTTGGCCACGCCCCTTTTTCATAGAAGCCCCTAAACCCATTGAAATAGCATTGGGGGTTTAAATAAGTTAGGCCCCACCCCTTTGGGTCCAGAAGCTCAGAATACCATTCATAGTATAGACCTCGACATGGCTGAGGGTTGACATACTTTTGGCCACGCCCCTTTTTCCTAGAAGCCCCTAAACCCATTGAAATAGCATTGGGGGTTTAAATTCGTTAGGCCCCGCCCCTTTGGGTCCAGAAGCCCAGAATACCATTAATTGTATAGACCTCGACATGGCTGAGGGTTGACATACTTTTGGCCACGCCCCTTTTTCCTAGAAGCCCCTAAACCCATTGAAATAGCATTGGGGGTTTAAATTCGTTAGGCCCCGCCCCTTTGGGTCCAGAAGACTAGAATACCATTAATAGTATAGACCTCGACATGGCTGAGGGTTGACATACTTTTGGCCACGCCTCTTTTTCCTAGAAGCCCCTAAACCCATTGAAATAGCAATGGGGGTTTAAATAAGTCAGGCCCCACCACTTTGGGTCCAGAAGCTCAGAATACCATTCATAGTATAGACCTCGAAATGGCTGAGGGTTGACATACTTTTGGCCACGCCCCTTTTTCCTAGAAGCCCCTAAACCCATTGAAATAGCATTGGGGGTTTAAATTCGTTAGGCCCCGCCCCTTTGGGTCCAGAAGCCCAGAATACCATTAATTGTATAGACCTCGACATGGCTGAGGGTTGACATACTTTTGGCCACGCCCCTTTTTCCTAGAAGCCCCTAAACCCATTGAAATAGCATTGGGGGTTTAAATTCGTTAGGCCCCGCCCCTTTGGGTCCAGACGCCCAGAATACCATTCATAGTATAGACCTCGACATGGCTGAGGGTTGACATACTTTTGGCCACGCCCCTTTTTCCTAGAAGCCCCTAAACCCATTGAAATAGCATTGGGGGTTTAAATAAGTTAGGCCCCACCCCTTTGGGTCCAGAAGCTCAGAATACCATTCATAGTATAGACCTCGACATGGCTGAGGGTTGACATACTTTTGGCCACGCCCCTTTTTCCTAGAAGCCCCTAAACCCATTGAAATAGCATTGGGGGTTTAAATTCGTTAGGCCCCGCCCCTTTGGGTCCAGAAGCCCAGAATACCATTCATAGTATAGACCTGGACATGGCTGAGGGTTGACATACTTTTGGCCACGCCCCTTTTTCCTAGAAGCCCTTAAACCCATTGAAATAGCATTGGGGGTTTAAATAAGTTAGGCCCCGCCCCTTTGGGTCCAGTAGCCCAGAATACCATTAATTGTATAGACCTCGACATGGCTGAGGGTTGACATACTTTTGGCCACGCCCCTTTTTCCTAGAAGCCCCTAAATCCATTGAAATAGCATTGGGGGTTTAAATTCGTTAGGCCCCGCCCCTTTGGGTCCAGACGCCCAGAATACCATTCATAGTATAGACCTCGATATGGCTGAGGGTTGAGATACTTTTGGCCACGCCCCTTTTGCCTAAAAGCCCCTAAACCCATTGAAATAGCATTGGGTGTTTAAATTCGATAGGCCCCGCCACTTTGGGTCCAGAAGCCCAGAATACCATTCATAGTATAGACCTCGATATGGCTGAGGGTTGAGATACTTTTGGCCACGCCCCTTTTCCCTAGAAGCCCCTAAACTCATTGAAATAGCATTGGGGGTTTAAATTCGATAGGCCCCGCCCCTTTGGGTCCAGAAGCCCAGAATACCATTCATAGTATAGACCTCGACATGGCTGAGGGTTGACATACTTTTGGCCACGCCCCTTTTTCCTAGAAGCAACAAAACCCATTGAATTTAAGTATTTTATTGAAAACTTGCAACCAGAATAACTTCACACAAACATATAGCTTAACATTAGCATTACAAAATAAACCCCAGCTTCAAATAAAAAGAGAGTCCATTTCTCCCAGTCCACATTAGGAAACCCTTCAAGTCCTTAGGGTTCAACTGAAAAAGGGGTTACCAAACTATACAGTATATACATAAAATGTACATAATTACTATATATAATATATACTTAAACGCAACACTATACACAAAAACCTATTTACAGACACAGACAAAGAAGAAATGAGGGGCACACTCAGGTGTATGTAAAGCCATATATAAGAATATATATATCAACAATTCTAAGGGGGTGTAGGACAGAAAAAGCCAAAGCCGGAAAGACGCCAGAATTTCAGCCACCTGCTCAAGGGGGCTTGAGGTGACGCCACAAACGGGACCACCCCACAGCCTCCATCCGACGCCTCTCCAAATCCCTAATCTTCCACACCTCGTGCAGAATGCCTGACACCACCACCTCACAGGAGAGGACTTTTTGCCTGAGGGATACCTGACACCGTGCATTCCACGTGAAGTATCTAACCACTACGCTAACTAGAAATAAAGTGGATAACTCAAAGTGACCAATCCTCTTGAACGCCCCATAGGCCCACTCAGGGTAACTAAGCCCCGAAAGGCACGGGATACCCATGGCACTAGACACTCTCTTATAAACTTCCACATTGAAAGGGCACTTGAGTAAGAAATGGTCCATTGTCTCCTCCTCCCCTAGACACTCCTCACGTGGGCAACCACGATCATCGACATTTCTAAACTTCAAGTTCCCTCTCACGTAGAGCTTTCCGTGGAAAGAGAGCCAGGTAATGTCCTGAAATTTCAGAGGGATCCTCCGGGAGTTAACCAGAGCAAGCCCATCTGAAGACAAACTACCTGGGCAGTCTTTTAGCGAC
The DNA here is from genome assembly GCF_055691185.1 of Crinia signifera. Taxonomy (NCBI): domain Eukaryota; kingdom Metazoa; phylum Chordata; class Amphibia; order Anura; family Myobatrachidae; genus Crinia; species Crinia signifera. Next base: position 55,051 of record NW_028142310.1, on the reverse strand, counting down.
AGCGGTACCCAGAAATGAGACCTCAAAATTCTCCTCTCCAACACCCTTCTAGAGGAGTTTTTGACTTCCCCCACCTCCAGGCCCCAACGCTTTGTCACCTTCAAGCTCAAAGTCACGTAGGTCGGGAGGTAACCATGTCTAACTCGCATATTCTTTACGTTCCCTCCATCTAACCATGCATTGAGGAAGGGAGACACCCAGACTCTAAAGCCCTCTACCCATCGAGGAGGAGCCTCTAACTGGAGGCTTTCCAGATGTAACTTAAGAAAGGTCGTCAAAAGGAATAGCACTGGGTTGACCATTCCCAGGCCTCCCTCCCTCCTCGACCTGTAGGTAACAGCTCTCTTTACTGGATTCAGTCTATTTCCCCAGAGCATCCGGAAAAACAGAGCAGAAATCCTGGTCCATCTAGATTCCGGCAAAAGGCACACATAACTGACATACAGAAAAATCGGAATCAGATAGGTTTTGATAAGGTCCACCCTTTCCCTAAGGGACAGCTTCCATTTCTTCCAGCATTCCACTTTCCGGTCAGCTTCTTCCAGCCTAAGATCCCAATTTTGAGTGGCATAATCACCGGGACCAAATCGTATACCTAAAACTTTAATCTCCTGGCTCGCCTGGGGAAGGCCATCCGGAAGGTCAAATTCCTGACCTTCCTTCCCCATCCAGAAAACTTCACTCTTTTCCTGGTTGACCTGAGAACCCGAGGCTTCCGAGTACTCTTGGACAGCCGACACCACAGCATCTGCCTCTGATGGATCTGACAAAATCACTGTGACATCGTCTGCGTAAGCCACCACTTCCAAAGAACAATCCGGGCTCAGCTGGACCCCCTTCACAATGCCACCCTCTAACCTTCTAATGAAGGGGTCGATAGCAAAGACATATAAGAGGGGGCTTAAGGGGCAGCCCTGTCTGACACCCGAATTTACCGAAAAACTGGGGCCGACCCAACCATTTATCAGAGGGAAGCTCTCGGCTTGCCTGTAGATAACACATAGCCAATCAACCACCCTTGCTGGAAGACCGTACCATTCAAGCAGGGCCCACAGGTACTCATGGTTGACCCTATCAAAAGCCTTTGACTGATCCAAAGCCAGTAGATACTTTCCCCACCCCTCAGCACGGCACCGCTCTACAGCCTCCCGGACGCCAAGGACGGCACTAAAGGTGCTCCGGCCTTTCACAGTACAGTGCTGAGAGGGAGAAAGAAGAGACCCGGAAAATTCCATCAGTCTATTGAAGAGTACCTTCGCCAGAATCTTCCTATCCGTATTAAGAAGGGCGATGGGGCGCCAGTTCTCAATACGTGATGGATCCTTACCCTTGGAAAGTAAGATAAGAGCAGACAATCTCATGGAAGGAGGGAGCAAACCCTCACCCAGGCTTTCATTAAATACTTCCGCAAGACGTGGGGCCAAGAGGTCACGAAAGGTCTTATAAAACTCAGATGTTAGACCATCTGGACCTGGGGACTTCTTTATAGACAAATAGTCTATAGCCTTCTTGACCTCATCCACTGTTATCTCATCTCCCAGAGAATCAAGAGAGCTGCCTTGACTCACAAGACCTGGCGTCTCCCTCAGAAATCGATCCATCCTCTCTCTGATAAGTGACTTCTCAGACAAAAGGCAGGAGTAAAAGGACTGCACAACTTCCAGAATGCCTCCCTTATCCTCCCGAAGGACACCCCGGTAATCATACAACCCCCTCACCTCCTTACAACTAACCGATTTCCTGCAGTTCTGGTAAGGATCAGGCGAGTGGTACTTACCATAATCCCTCTCCAGAACCAAGGAAGCAAAGCGGTCATATTGATACTCCTTCATCTGAGCCTTCACTCGGGAGATTTCCCCATCATCTCCTCGCTCAGAGATCAAGATATCCAACCTCTTTCTCAAGGCATTGTAGACATTCCTCTTTATCAAATTTCTTTTGGCTACAAGGTCACGAAAAAAGATGCGAGCTCTCTTTTTGCATACCTCCCACCACTCTGACCTACTCCATCCTGCCTCCAAAAGGGACTCCTGAGATTCAAGGAAGTCTATAAAAGACTGTCTAATCTCTTCCTCCTTCAGAAGTTCAGAGTTTAAGCGCCAAAGGCCCCGCCCCTTCTGAGGAGACTCTGAGGCGTTCAAGGATGCACACAGACAAACGTGATCAGAGAATTCTACCGGCTTCAGCAGAGGGGCTGAAGTTTTCGAACTCTCCTTAACAAAAAACCTATCTATTCTACTCCTACAACTACCTCTAAAAAAGGTGAAACCCGTGAGGTCTGGCAAATGGCGAACATGCACATCAACCAAACCCGATTGCCTGACCATACTAGCTAGATAGCGGGAATCTGAACCCAGAGTAGTCCTTGGACCTCCCCTGTCTTTTGGCCTAATCACGGTATTGAAATCACCGCCAAAGACTATCTGCCGGGTCGTGAAGAGATATGGCTTTATCTCCCCGAAAAGACACTTCCTATCCCTCGCAGTGTGGGGGCCATAAATGTTAACCAGCCTTAGGTCATGTCCCTTCAGGTTGACATCCAAAACCATACACCTGCCTACTTGAAGCTCAATAACCCGTTGGACAACCACTTTACCAGTAAAAAAGACTGCCAGCCCACTATATGGCTCGGCAGCAAGAGACCAGAATGACGGCCCACGCCTCCACTCGGCTTTCGCCTTGTGAAGATCTGCAAGCCGCCCCACCCTGGTCACCTGCAAAAACAAAAAATCCACATCCAGGGCGTTAAAAAACTGAAAAGCCAAATGCCGAGCCCGCTCTGAAAGAATGGAGGCCACGTTTAAGGTGGCAAACTTAATGGGCTGGAGAGCCATCCTTCAGGGTTATTGAAGTAGGACCTTACTCACTTCTTCTTTGTCTGCCTTTGGGACTCCTCATCTGAGGAACCATACCTCTTACATTGCACGCCAGATGGCAAAAACTCCCCCTCCAACTCCACATCTGAGGCAGAGCCCTCACCATCTATTTGGGGGGAGACCACACCTGCCTCCCTAGCCTTACTCAACACCACCCCATCGGGGCAACCACTAGAGACCAATGTCCCCTGTTGATCCGGAGGATCTGGTGGATCTGGGACCACCAAAGGTGTCACTACCAAAGGAACGGCCTGGGTGACTCCTCCAGCACCATTCCCTTCAGCCTCAGGCCCTCGATCCACAGGATGGACCAAGGAATCCGAGTCAGAGGCATTATGTACCACCTTCTCTGTCCCCTCCACCTCCTCACAAAGCTCTGGTGACATGTTCTCCACAGTGACTACCTCCGACTCCACATTCCTCCCCTCTACCAAAAAATCTTCACCCCTGCTTGAAACCTCCTTCCTTCCCTTCCCCTTCCCCTTCCCCTTGCCCTTACCAAGGGAAGAGGCAGCCTGATAGGGAGAGACTGCGCGTGGCCCCCTTTTTCTCAGCCTCATTACCCTAGAACTTAAGATCAGGTCCCCGTTTTTATCCCTAACTATCTCCCCCTCCCCCTCTTCCTCATCACTAGAGAAAGCCCCAAACCGATTTGACAGCACCAAACCCCCATCTGGCTGACCCTTACCCTTCCCACCTTTCTTCTTCCCAACCACTAACCTGAAAGGCTCCACAGACCCTTCAGTGGACACCCTATTATCAGTAGATACCCTCTCAAGGGACACACTAGGTACATTTAGCTCACTTTGCACCGCCTCTGCAATCACACTTTGCATTTCTTTCCCAACCCTTGCTGACATATCCTCCATTTCTTTCTCAACCCTCACTGCCACAGCCACCATCTCTTTATCTACCAGAGTATTGTGAAAAGCAGATGGGCACCTACTATACGGGTGACCCTCACACCCACACAAATTGCACATTATCACATCACAATCCCTAGCTGAATGGCCTAGCTTGTTACACTTTGAACATTTCTGTGCGGGGCAATCTTTACTGATGTGACGAAAATCACCACATCTATGGCACATTCTGGGTTGCCCCGCATAGAAACACTGAATACGGTCAGTGCCTATGTAGGCAGCAGACGGAATATGTATCCCTTGTCTAAGTTTAACCGTGGCCGACCAGGCTCCCCCCCATACTCCTAAACCACCAGGGACCTTAACTAACGGCTCAACAATAGACTCCACGAACCTCCTAAGCCAAAAGGTCAAATCACATTCACTTAGGGACTCATTCCTAACCAAAATGGTCACCTTAGCAGTCTCCTTCCTAGTCACAGCATAAGCCGTGTAATTCACCCATGGGGCCTTAACCTTCAACTCTGGCCATTTTGACCAAAATGCCTGCAGGCCGTTATAAGTCTGAAAACTCAAATCATATTCATTAGACCCCACGGGATGGATGCAGGCGTAAATATCATTGACCACAAACCCTGTCTTCAAAAACTCCTGCAAAAAATCATTCCTATGAGGCGGAGGGTCACTACTGGTCCACTTTAGCTGGACCACATTCCGTCTCTTTGTACTTTGAACAAAACCATTTGGAGCCATCACCTGACTATTTCCAACAGCCCTTGCAGCGGTTCTTGTTACAGCCCCAGCATACGAGACCACCCCTGGCACCACAGGAGTCCTCGTTGCTTCACTAATTACACTCCCAACCCTAGTCACAGATGGAACCACTGCTAAACCTTTTTGCACAGGAACAGACTTCTCCCCTTTATTCTGCTCCCCCTCTAAAAGCTGCAAAGCAGCTCTTACTCGCACAGGAACCTCCAGATTACCAAACACCGTTTCCACAACCTGAAATTGTGCTGGACTTAAATCAGATTTTTCTAAAGCTGGCATTCCCTGTGCCACTTTATCACCCTTGGCCCCCGAAACCTTCCCCCCAAGGGGTTTACCCCCTACCACAGAAACTTTTTCTTTCCTTTCACTCACCATTTGTATCACTTCATCTGATATCAATTTATTATTAGCAGACCCTCCTTGCTCTACATCTACCTCCATTTGCCCACGCAGATCATCCCTCAATTCCTTTTCATTATTATCTACTACATCATTTGCCTTATCCTCTATTATCATATCCTGCACCACCACATTCGGAGGTAATTCAGAGGCCTCTGCACATAGCGGCAACAATAAAGATTTCAATTGATTATTGACCTCCTTTAAACGATCTTCCAACTCTACAAGTTCAGCCGTATAAACACCTCTGATTCTGCTAGAGACACTATTACGTTTTTTCCTTTTTGCTGATACCATTTTACCAAGCCTTGAAACTTCCTTTTTTAACTCAGCCACTGTGAGCTGCTGCTCAGGCTGCGCTTGCACAGCTTCATTAACCCTTTTTACATCAGCCTCTAGAAGCTGCAGCTCAAGAAAAGATTCAGTCACCTCCTGACTGGACATATTTACTTCAGACTCTAGGACAGTCATGTTTACACAGTTACTCATACCTGGTTCGGATGACACAGGCTGCTTACTGTTCCCATCAGGGCATACTGACTGCACCACAACTCCTGCAGCCACATCACCCACAGGTTCAGCCACAATTTCTCCAGGATCAGGATCAGGTACAGCCACAGGTACACTCAGGTGAGTTACATCACACACCCTTTTTTCACTGTTAGCAGCCTGAGGCTTTGTCACATTATTTGGCCCCACCATCACCTCTCCAATGACAGGCACACCAGTCACTGTTGCTTTAAATTTGCAAGCTTGGACATCAGGCTGATTTGCAGACACAGCTGCACCACCAATGCAGGAATCCACAGACTTATCTGCTCCAGAACTACAAGGTCCCACAGCAGGCTCCAGCTGCAGAGGCTTTCCATGCTTGTTTCCCACACTGGATACTGCAGGCTGCACCAGCACTTTCTCCTCCGCTTGCACAGCCACAGGTGCAATTAGGTGAGTTACATCACACACCCTTTTTCCACTGTTATCAGCCAGAGACTTTGTCACATTACTTGGCCCCACCATCACCTCTCCAATGACAGGCACATCAGTCACTGTTGCTTTAAATTTGCAAGCTTGGACATCAGGCTGATTTGCAGACACCACTGCACCACCAATGCAGGAATCCACAGACTTATCTGCTCCAGAACTACCAGGTCCCACAGCAGGCTCCAGCTGCAGAGGCTTTCCATGCTTGTTTCCCACACTGGATACTGCAGGCTGCACCAGCACTTTCTCCTCTGCATGCACAGCCACAGGTGCAATTAGGTGAGTTACATCACACACCCTTTTTCCACTGTTAGCAGCCAGAGGCTTTGTCACATTAATTGGCCCCACCATCACCTCTCCAATGACAGGCCCACCAGTAACTGTTGCTTTACCTTTGCAGGCATGGACATCAGGCTGATTTGCAGACACCGCTGCACCACCAATGCAGGAATCCACAGACTTATCTGCTCCAGAACTGCAAGGTCCCACAGCAGGCTCCAGCTGCAAAGGCTTTCCATGCTTGTTTCCCACACTGGATACTGCAGGCTGCACCAGCACTTTCTCCTCTGCATGCACAGCCACAGGTGCAATTAGGTGAGTTACATCACACACCCTTTTTCCACTGTTAGCAGCCAGAGGCTTTGTCACATTACTTGGCTTGTTTCCCACACTGGATACTGCAGGCTGCACCAGCACTTTCTCCTCTGTATGCACAGTCACAGGTGCACTCAGGTGAGTTACATCACACACCTTTTCATGCTCTGCAGTTTTTCCCCGAAAAGGGGGTAACATACCAGGTGAAATCAGCTTTCTTCCACTTGGCAGAACCATAGGGATTTTAGCCTGGGACTCCTCCACATCTTCCTCCCCAGGAGGGTCCATCATATTTGGGACAAACCCAGATGGGACACTACTTTCCTTTCTCTAACACTCTGAGAAAGCAGGAGCTCAGTTTCCAAACGACCACACCTAACAGCCGCTTTTGCCTAGAAGCCCCTAAACCCATTGAAATAGCAATGGGGGTTTAAATAAGTCAGGCCCCACCCCTTTGGGTCCAGAAGCTCAGAATACCATTCATAGTATAGACCTCGACATGGCTGAGGGTTGACATACTTTTGACCATGCCCCTTTTTCCTAGAAGCCCCTAAACCCATTGAAATAGCATTGGGGGTTTAAATAAGTTAGGCCCCACCCCTTTGGGTCCAGAAGCTCAGAATACCATTCATAGTATAGACCTCGACATGGCTGAGGGTTGACATACTTTTGGCCACGCAACTTTTTCCTAGAAGCCCCTAAACCCATTGAAATAGCATTGGGGGTTTAAATTCGTTAGGCCCCGCCCCTTTGGGTCCAGAAGCCCAGAATACCATTCATAGTATAGACCTCGACATGGCTGAGGGTTGAGGTACTTTTGGCCACGCCCCTTTTTCCTAGAAGCCCCTAAACCTATTGAAATAGCATTGGGGGTTTAAATTCGTTAGGCCCCGCCCCTTTGGGTCCAGAAGACCAGAATACCATTAATAGTATAGACCTCGACATGGCTGAGGGTTGCCATACTTTTGGCCACGCCCCTTTTTCCTAGAAGCCCCTAAACCCATTGAAATAGCATTGGGGGTTTAAATTCGTTAGGCCCCGCCCCTTTGGGTCCAGAAGCCCAGAATACCATTCATAGTATAGACCTGGACATGGCTGAGGGTTGACATACTTTTGGCCACGCCCCTTTTTCCTAGAAGCCCCTAAACCCATTGAAATAGCATTGGGGGTTTAAATTCGTTAGGCCCCGCCCCTTTGGGTCCAGAAGCCCAGAATACCATTCATAGTATAGACCTGGACATGGCTGAGGGTTGAGATACTTTTGGCCACGCCCCTTTTTCCTAGAAGCCCCTAAACCCATTGAAATAGCATTGGGGGTTTAAATTCGATAGGCCCCGCCCCTTTGGGTCCAGAAGCCCAGAATACCATTCATAGTATAGACCTCGACATGGCTGAGGGTTGACATACTTTTGGTCACGCCCCTTTTTCCTAGAAGCCCCTAAACCCATTGAAATAGCATTGGGGGTTTAAATTCGTTAGGCCCCGCCCCTTTGGGTCCAGACGCCCAGAATACCATTCATAGTATAGACCTGGACATGGCTGAGGGTTGACATACTTTTGGCCACGCCCCTTTTTCCTAGAAGCCCCTAAACCCATTGAAATAGCAATGGGGGTTTAAATAAGTCAGGCCCCACCCCTTTGGGTCCAGAAGCTCAGAATACCATTCATAGTATAGACCTCGACATGGCTGAGGGTTGACATACTTTTGGCCACGCCCCTTTTTCCTAGAAGCCCCTAAACCCATTGAAATAGCATTGGGGGTTTAAATAAGTTAGGCCCCACCCCTTTGGGTCCAGAAGCTCAGAATACCATTCATAGTATAGACCTCGACATGGCTGAGGGTTGACATACTTTTGGCCACGCAACTTTTTCCTAGAAGCCCCTAAACCCATTGAAATAGCATTGGGGGTTTAAATTCGTTAGGCCCCGCCCCTTTGGGTCCAGAAGCCCAGAATACCATTCATAGTATAGACCTCGACATGGCTGAGGGTTGAGGTACTTTTGGCCACGCCCCTTTTTCCTAGAAGCCCCTAAACCTATTGAAATAGCATTGGGGTTTAAATTCGTTAGGCCCCGCCCCTTTGGGTCCAGAAGACCAGAATACCATTAATAGTATAGACCTCGACATGGCTGAGGGTTGCCATACTTTTGGCCACGCCCGTTTTTCCTAGAAGCCCCTAAACCCATTGAAATAGCATTGGGGGTTTAAATTCGTTAGGCCCCGCCCCTTTGGGTCCAGAAGCCCAGAATACCATTCATAGTATAGACCTGGACATGGCTGAGGGTTGACATACTTTTGGCCACGCCCCTTTTTCCTAGAAGCCCCTAAACCCATTGAAATAGCATTGGGGGTTTAAATTCGTTAGGCCCCGCCCCTTTGGGTCCAGAAGCCCAGAATACCATTCATAGTATAGACCTGGACATGGCTGAGGGTTGAGATACTTTTGGCCACGCCCCTTTTTCCTAGAAGCCCCTAAACCCATTGAAATAGCATTGGGGGTTTAAATTCGATAGGCCCCGCCCCTTTGGGTCCAGAAGCCCAGAATACCATTCATAGTATAGACCTCGACATGGCTGAGGGTTGACATACTTTTGGCCACGCCCCTTTTTCCTAGAAGCCCCTAAACCCATTGAAATAGCATTGGGGGTTTAAATTCGTTAGGCCCCGCCCCTTTGGGTCCAGACGCCCAGAATACCATTCATAGTATAGACCTCGACATGGCTGAGGGTTGACATACTTTTGGCAACGCCCCTTTTTCCTAGAAGCCCCTAAACCCATTGAAATAGCATTGGGGGTTTAAATAAGTTAGGCCCCACCCCTTTGGGTCCAGAAGCTCAGAATACCATTCATTGTATAGACCTCGACATGGCTGAGGGTTGACATACTTTTGGCCACGCCCCTTTTTCCTAGAAGCCCCTAAACCCATTGAAATAGCATTGGGGGTTTAAATTCGTTAGGCCCCGCCCCTTTGGGTCCAGAAGCCCAGAATACCATTCATAGTATAGACCTGGACATGGCTGAGGGTTGAGATACTTTTGGCCACGCCCCTTTTTCCTAGAAGCCCCTAAACCCATTGAAATAGCATTGGGGGTTTAAATTCGTTAGGCCCCGCCCCTTTGGGTCCAGAAGACCAGAATACCATTCATAGTATAGACCTGGACATGGCTGAGGGTTGAGATACTTTTGGCCACGCCCCTTTTTCCTAGAAGCCCCTAAACCCATTGAAATAGCATTGGGGGTTTAAATTCGTTAGGCCCCGCCCCTTTGGGTCCAGACGCCCAGAATACCATTCATAGTATAGACCTCGACATGGCTGAGGGTTGACATACTTTTGGCCACGCCCCTTTTTCCTAGAAGCCCCTAAACCCATTGAAATAGCATTGGGGGTTTAAATAAGTTAGGCCCCACCCCTTTGGGTCCAGAAGCTCAGAATACCATTCATTGTATAGACCTCGACATGGCTGAGGGTTGACATACTTTTGGCCACGCCCCTTTTTCCTAGAAGCCCCTAAACCCATTGAAATAGCATTGGGGGTTTAAATTCGTTAGGCCCCGCCCCTTTGGGTCCAGAAGCGAAGAATACCATTCATAGTATAGACCTGGACATGGCTGAGGGTTGAGATACTTTTGGCCACGCCCCTTTTTCCTAGAAGCCCCTAAACCCATTGAAATAGCATTGGGGGTTTAAATTCGTTAGGCCCCGCCCCTTTGGGTCCAGAAGACCAGAATACCATTCATAGTATAGACCTGGACATGGCTGAGGGTTGAGATACTTTTGGCCACGCCCCTTTTTCCTAGAAGCCCCTAAACCCATTGAAATAGCATTGGGGGTTTAAATTCGTTAGGCCCCGCCCCTTTGGGTCCAGAAGCCCAGAATACCATTAATTGTATAGACCTCGACATGGCTGAGGGTTGACATACTTTTGGCCACGCCCCTTTTTCCTAGAAGCCCCTAAATCCATTGAAATAGCATTGGGGGTTTAAATTCGTTAGGCCCCGCCCCTTTGGGTCCACACGCCCAGAATACCATTCATAGTATAGACCTCGATATGGCTGAGGGTTGAGATACTTTTGGCCACGCCCCTTTTGCCTAAAAGCCCCTAAACCCATTGAAATAGCATTGGGGGTTTAAATTCGATAGGCCCCGCCCCTTTGGGTCCAGAAGCCCAGAATACCATTCATAGTATAGACTGGACATGGCTCAGGGTTGAGATACTTTTGGCCACGCCCCTTTTCCCTAGAAGCCCCTAAAACCATTGCAATAGCATTGGGGGTTTAAATTCGATAGGCCCCGCCCCTTTGGGTCCAGAAGCCCAGAATACCATTCATAGTATAGACCTCGACATGGCTGAGGGTTGACATACTTTTTGGCCACGCCCCTTTTTCATAGAAGCCCCTAAACCCATTAAAATAGCATTGGGGGTTTAAATAAGTTAGGCCCCACCCCTTTGGGTCCAGAAGCTCAGAATACCATTCATAGTATAGACCTCGACATGGCTGAGGGTTGACATACTTTTGGCCACGCCCCTTTTTCCTAGAAGCCCCTAAACCCATTGAAATAGCATTGGGGGTTTAAATTCGTTAGGCCCCGCCCCTTTGGGTCCAGAAGCCCAGAATACCATTAATTGTATAGACCTCGACATGGCTGAGGGTTGACATACTTTTGGCCACGCCCCTTTTTCCTAGAAGCCCCTAAACCCATTGAAATAGCATTGGGGGTTTAAATTCGTTAGGACCCGCCCCTTTGGGTCCAGAAGACCAGAATACCATTAATAGTATAGACCTCGACATGGCTGAGGGTTGACATACTTTTGGCCACGCCCCTTTTTCCTAGAAGCCCCTAAACCCATTGAAATAGCAATGGGGGTTTAAATAAGTCAGGCCCCACCCCTTTGGGTCCAGAAGCTCAGAATACCATTCATAGTATAGACCTCGACATGGCTGAGGGTTGACATACTTTTGGCCACGCCCCTTTTTCCTAGAAGCCCCTAAACCCATTGAAATAGCATTGGGGGTTTAAATTTGTTAGGCCCCGCCCCTTTGGGTCCAGAAGCCCAGAATACCATTCATAGTATAGACCTGGACATGGCTGAGGGTTGAGATACTTTTGGCCACGCCCCTTTTTCCTAGAAGCCCCTAAACCCATTGAAATAGCATTGGGGGTTTAAATTCGTTAGGCCCCGCCCCTTTGGGTCCAGAAGCCCAGAATACCATTAATTGTATAGACATCGACATGGCTGAGGGTTGACATACTTTTGGCCACGCCCCTTTTTCCTAGAAGCCCCTAAACCCATTGAAATAGCATTGGGGGTTTAAATTCGTTAGGCCCCGCCCCTTTGGGTCCAGACGCCCAGAATACCATTCATAGTATAGACCTCGACATGGCTGAGGGTTGACATACTTTTGGCCACGCCCCTTTTTCCTAGAAGCCCCTAAACCCATTGAAATAGCATTGGGGGTTTAAATAAGTTAGGCCCCACCCCTTTGGGTCCAGAAGCTCAGAATACCATTCATAGTATAGACCTCGACATGGCTGAGGGTTGACATACTTTTGGCCACGCCCCTTTTTCCTAGAAGCCCCTAAACCCATTGAAATAGCATTGGGGGTTTAAATTCGTTAGGCCCCGCCCCTTTGGGTCCAGAAGCCCAGAATACCATTCATAGTATAGACCTGGACATGGCTGAGGGTTGACATACTTTTGGCCACGCCCCTTTTTCCTAGAAGCCCCTAAACCCATTGAAATAGCATTGGGGGTTTAAATAAGTTAGGCCCCGCCCCTTTGGGTCCAGAAGCCCAGAATACAATTAATTGTATAGACCTCGACATGGCTGAGGGTTGACATACTTTTGGCCACGCCCCTTTTTCCTAAAAGCCCCTAAACCCATTGAAACAGCATTGGGTGTTTAAATTCGATAGGCCCCGCCCCTTTGGGTCCAGAAGCCCAGAATACCATTCATAGTATAGACCTCGATATGGCTGAGGGTTGAGATACTTTTGGCCACGCCCCTTTTTCCTAGAAGCCCCTAAACCCATTGAAATAGCATTGGGGGTTTAAATTCGTTAGGCCCCGCCCCTTTGGGTCCAGAAGACCAGAATACCATTCATAGTATAGACCTGGACATGGCTGAGCTTTGAGATACTTTTGGCCACGCCCCTTTTTCCTAGAAGCCCCTAAACCCATTGAAATAGCATTGGGGGTTTAAATTCGTTAGGCCCCGCCCCTTTGGGTCCAGAAGCCCAGAATACCATTCTTTGTATAGACCTCGACATGGCTGAGGGTTGACATACTTTTGGCCACGCCCCTTTTTCCTAGAAGCCCCTAAACCCATTGAAATAGCATTGGGGGTTTAAATTCGTTAGGCCCCGCCCCTTTGGGTCCAGACGCCCAGAATACCATTCATAGTATAGACCTCGACATGGCTGAGGGTTAACATACTTTTGGCCACGCCCCTTTTTCCTAGAAGCCCCTAAACCCATTGAAATAGCATTGGGGGTTTAAATAAGTTAGGCCCCACCCCTTTGGGTCCAGAAGCTAAGAATACCATTCATAGTATAGACCTCGACATGGCTGAGGGTTGACATACTTTTGGCCACGCCCCTTTTTCCTAGAAGCCCCTAAACCCATTGAAATAGCATTGGGGGTTTAAATTCGTTAGGCCCCGCCCCTTTGGGTCCAGACGCCCAGAATACCATTCATAGTATAGACCTCGACATGGCTGAGGGTTGACATACTTTTGGCCACGCCCCTTTTTCCTAGAAGCCCCTAAACCCATTGAAATAGCATTGGGGGTTTAAATAAGTTAGGCCCCACCCCTTTGGGTCCAGAAGCTCAGAATACCATTCATTGTATAGACCTCGACATGGCTGAGGGTTGACATACTTTTGGCCACGCCCCTTTTTCCTAGAAGCCCCTAAACCCATTGAAATAGCATTGGGGGTTTAAATTCGTTAGGCCCCGCCCCTTTGGGTCCAGAAGCGAAGAATACCATTCATAGTATAGACCTGGACATGGCTGAGGGTTGAGATACTTTTGGCCACGCCCCTTTTTCCTAGAAGCCCCTAAACCCATTGAAATAGCATTGGGGGTTTAAATTCGTTAGGCCCCGCCCCTTTGGGTCCAGAAGACCAGAATACCATTCATAGTATAGACCTGGACATGGCTGAGGGTTGAGATACTTTTGGCCACGCCCCTTTTTCCTAGAAGCCCCTAAACCCATTGAAATAGCATTGGGGGTTTAAATACGTTAGGCCCCGCCCCTTTGGGTCCAGAAGCCCAGAATACCATTAATTGTATAGACCTCGACATGGCTGAGGGTTGACATACTTTTGGCCACGCCCCTTTTTCCTAGAAGCCCCTAAATCCATTGAAATAGCATTGGGGGTTTAAATTCGTTAGGCCCCGCCCCTTTGGGTCCACACGCCCAGAATACCATTCATAGTATAGACCTCGATATGGCTGAGGGTTGAGATACTTTTGGCCACGCCCCTTTTGCCTAAAAGCCCCTAAACCCATTGAAATAGCTTTGGGGGTTTAAATTCGATAGGCCCCGCCCCTTTGGGTCCAGAAGCCCAGAATACCATTCATAGTATAGACTGGACATGGCTGAGGGTTGAGATACTTTTGGCCACGCCCCTTTTCCCTAGAAGCCCCTAAAACCATTGCAATAGCATTGGGGGTTTAAATTCGATAGGCCCCGCCCCTTTGGGTCCAGAAGCCCAGAATACCATTCATAGTATAGACCTCGACATGGCTGAGGGTTGACATACTTTTTGGCCACGCCCCTTTTTCATAGAAGCCCCTAAACCCATTGAAATAGCATTGGGGGTTTAAATAAGTTAGGCCCCACCCCTTTGGGTCCAGAAGCTCAGAATACCATTCATAGTATAGACCTCGACATGGCTGAGGGTTGACATACTTTTGGCCACGCCCCTTTTTCCTAGAAGCCCCTAAACCCATTGAAATAGCATTGGGGGTTTAAATTCGTTAGGCCCCGCCCCTTTGGGTCCAGAAGCCCAGAATACCATTAATTGTATAGACCTCGACATGGCTGAGGGTTGACATACTTTTGGCCACGCCCCTTTTTCTTAGAAGCCCCTAAACCCATTGAAATAGCATTGGGGGTTTAAATTCGTTAGGCCCCGCCCCTTTGGGTCCAGAAGACCAGAATACCATTAATAGTATAGACCTCGACATGGCTGAGGGTTGACATACTTTTGGCCACGCCCCTTTTTCCTAGAAGCCCCTAAACCCATTGAAATAGCAATGGGGGTTTAAATAAGTCAGGCCCCACCCCTTTGGGTCCAGAAGCTCAGAATACCATTCATAGTATAGACCTCGACATGGCTGAGGGTTGACATACTTTTGGCCACGCCCCTTTTTCCTAGAAGCCCCTAAACCCATTGAAATAGCATTGGGGGTTTAAATTTGTTAGGCCCCGCCCCTTTGGGTCCAGAAGCCCAGAATACCATTCATAGTATAGACCTGGACATGGCTGAGGGTTGAGATACTTTTGGCCACGCCCCTTTTTCCTAGAAGCCCCTAAACCCATTGAAATAGCATTGGGGGTTTAAATTCGTTAGGCCCCGCCCCTTTGGGTCCAGAAGCCCAGAATACCATTAATTGTATAGACCTCGACATGGCTGAGGGTTGACATACTTTTGGCCACGCCCCTTTTTCCTAGAAGCCCCTAAACCCATTGAAATAGCATTGGGGGTTTAAATTCGTTAGGCCCCGCCCCTTTGGGTCCAGAAGCTCAGAATACCATTCATAGTATAGACCTCGACATGGCTGAGGGTTGACATACTTTTGGCCACGCCCCTTTTTCCTAGAAGCCCCTAAACCCATTGAAATAGCATTGGGGGTTTAAATTCGTTAGGCCCCGCCCCTTTGGGTCCAGAAGCCCAGAATACCATTCATAGTATAGACCTGGACATGGCTGAGGGTTGACATACTTTTGGCCACGCCCCTTTTTCCTAGAAGCCCCTAAACCCATTGAAATAGCATTGGGGGTTTAAATAAGTTAGGCCCCGCCCCTTTGGGTCCAGAAGCCCAGAATACCATTAATTGTATAGACCTCGACATGGCTGAGGGTTGACATACTTTTGGCCACGCCCCTTTTTCCTAGAAGCCCCTAAATCCATTGAAATAGCATTGGGGGTTTAAATTCGTTAGGCCCCGCCCCTTTGGGTCCAGACGCCCAGAATACCATTCATAGTATAGACCTCGATATGGCTGAGGGTTGAGATACTTTTGGCCACGCCCCTTTTGCCTAAAAGCCCCTAAACCCATTGAAACAGCATTGGGTGTTTAAATTCGATAGGCCCCGCCCCTTTGGGTCCAGAAGCCCAGAATACCATTCATAGTATAGACCTCGATATGGCTGAGGGTTGAGATACTTTTGGCCACGCCCCTTTTTCCTAGAAGCCCCTAAACCCATTGAAATAGCATTGGGGGTTTAAATTCGTTAGGCCCCGCCCCTTTGGGTCCAGAAGACCAGAATACCATTCATAGTATAGACCTGGACATGGCTGAGGGTTGAGATACTTTTGGCCACGCCCCTTTTTCCTAGAAGCCCCTAAACCCATTGAAATAGCATTGGGGGTTTAAATTCGTTAGGCCCCGCCCCTTTGGGTCCAGAAGCCCAGAATACCATTCATTGTATAGACCTCGACATGGCTGAGGGTTGACATACTTTTGGCCACGCCCCTTTTTCCTAGAAGCCCCTAAACCCATTGAAATAGCATTGGGGGTTTAAATTCGTTAGGCCCCGCCCCTTTGGGTCCAGACGCCCAGAATACCATTCATAGTATAGACCTCGACATGGCTGAGGGTTGACATACTTTTGGCCACGCCCCTTTTTCCTAGAAGCCCCTAAACCCATTGAAATAGCATTGGGGGTTTAAATAAGTTAGGCCCCACCCCTTTGGGTCCAGAAGCTAAGAATACCATTCATAGTATAGACCTCGACATGGCTGAGGGTTGACATACTTTTGGCCACGCCCCTTTTTCCTAGAAGCCCCTAAACCCATTGAAATAGCATTGGGGGTTTAAATTCGTTAGGCCCCGCCCCTTTGGGTCCAGAATCCCAGAATACCATTCATAGTATAGACCTGGACATGGCTGAGGGTTGACATACTTTTGGCCACGCCCCTTTTTCCTAGAAGCCCCTAAACCCATTGAAATAGCATTGGGGGTTTAAATTCGTTAGGCCCCGCCCCTTTGGGTCCAGAAGCCCAGAATACCATTAATTGTATAGACCTCGACATGGCTGAGGGTTGACATACTTTTGGCCACGCCCCTTTTTCCTAGAAGCCCCTAAATCCATTGAAATAGCATTGGGGGTTTAAATTCGTTAGGCCCCGCCCCTTTGGGTCCACACGCCCAGAATACCATTCATAGTATAGACCTCGATATGGCTGAGGGTTGAGATACTTTTGGCCACGCCCCTTTTTCCTAGAAGCCCCTAAACCCATTGAAATAGCATTGGGGGTTTAAATTCGTTAGGCCCCGCCCCTTTGGGTCCAGAAGCCCAGAATACCATTAATTGTATAGACCTCGACATGGCTGAGGGTTGACATACTTTTGGCCACGCCCCTTTTTCCTAGAAGCCCCTAAACCCATTGAAATAGCATTGGGGGTTTAAATTCGTTAGGCCCCGCCCCTTTGTTTCCAGAAGACCAGAATACCATTAATAGTATAGACCTCGACATGGCTGAGGGTTGACATACTTTTGGCCACGCCCCTTTTTCCTAGAAGCCCCTAAACCCATTGAAATAGCAATGGGGGTTTAAATAAGTCAGGCCCCACCCCTTTGGGTCCAGAAGCTCAGAATACCATTCATAGTATAGACCTCGACATGGCTGAGGGTTGACATACTTTTGGCCACGCCCCTTTTTCCTAGAAGCCCCTAAACCCATTGAAATAGCATTGGGGGTTTAAATTCGTTAGGCCCCGCCCCTTTGGGTCCAGAAGCCCAGAATACCATTCATAGTATAGACCTCGATATGGCTGAGGGTTGAGATACTTTTGGCCACGCCCCTTTTTCCTAGAAGCCCCTAAACCCATTGAAATAGCATTGGGGGTTTAAATTCGTTAGGCCCCGCCCCTTTGGGTCCAGAAGCCCAGAATACCATTAACTGTATAGACCTCGACATGGCTGAGGGTTGACATACTTTTGGCCACGCCCCTTTTTCCTAGAAGCCCCTAAACCCATTGAAATAGCATTGGGGGTTTAAATTCGTTAGGCCCCGCCCCTTTGGGTCCAGACGCCCAGAATACCATTCATAGTATAGACCTCGACATGGCTGAGGGTTGACATACTTTTGGCCACGCCCCTTTTTCCTAGAAGCCCCTAAACCCATTGAAATAGCATTGGGGGTTTAAATAAGTTAGGCCCCACCCCTTTGGGTCCAGAAGCTCAGAAAACCATTCATAGTATAGACCTCGACATGGCTGAGGGTTGACATACTTTTGGCCACGCCCCTTTTTCCTAGAAGCCCCTAAACCCATTGAAATAGCATTGGGGGTTTAAATTCGTTAGGCCCCGCCCCTTTGGGTCCAGAAGCCCAGAATACCATTCATAGTATAGACCTGGACATGGCTGAGGGTTGACATACTTTTGGCCACGCCCCTTTTTCCTAGAAGCCCCTAAACCCATTGAAATAGCATTGGGGGTTTAAATTCGTTAGGCCCCGCCCCTTTGGGTCCAGAAGCCCAGAATACCATTAATTGTATAGACCTCGACATGGCTGAGGGTTGACATACTTTTGGCCACGCCCCTTTTTCCTAGAAGCCCCTAAACCCATTGAAATAGCATTAGGGGTTTAAATAAGTTAGGCCCCGCCCCTTTGGGTCCAGAAGCCGAGAATACCATTCATAGTATAGACCTCGACATGGCTGAGGGTTGACATACTTTTGGCCACGCCCCTTTTTCCTAGAAGCCCCTAAACCCATTGAAATAGCATTGGGGGTTTAAATTCGTTAGGCCCCGCCCCTTTGGGTCCAGAAGCCCAGAATACCATTCATAGTATAGACCTCGATATGGCTGAGGGTTGAGATACTTTTGGCCACGCCCCTTTTTCCTAGAAGCTCCTAAACCCATTGAAATAGCATTGGGGGTTTAAATTCGTTAGGCCCCGCCCCTTTGGGTCCAGAAGCCCAGAATACCATTAACTGTATAGACCTCGACATGGCTGAGGGTTGACATACTTTTGGCCACGCCCCTTTTTCCTAGAAGCCCCTAAACCCATTGAAATAGCATTGGGGGTTTAAATTCGTTAGGCCCCGCCCCTTTGGGTCCAGACGCCCAGAATACCATTCATAGTATAGACCTCGACATGGCTGAGGGTTGACATACTTTTGGCCACGCCCCTTTTTCCTAGAAGCCCCTAAACCCATTGAAATAGCATTGGGGGTTTAAATAAGTTAGGCCCCACCCCTTTGGGTCCAGAAGCTCAGAAAACCATTCATAGTATAGACCTCGACATGGCTGAGGGTTGACATACTTTTGGCCACGCCCCTTTTTCCTAGAAGCCCCTAAACCCATTGAAATAGCATTGGGGGTTTAAATTCGTTAGGCCCCGCCCCTTTGGGTCCAGAAGCCCAGAATACCATTCATAGTATAGACCTGGACATGGCTGAGGGTTGACATACTTTTGGCCACGCCCCTTTTTCCTAGAAGCCCCTAAACCCATTGAAATAGCATTGGGGGTTTAAATAAGTTAGGCCCCGCCCCTTTGGGTCCAGAAGCCCAGAATACCATTAATTGTATAGACCTCGACATGGCTGAGGGTTGACATACTTTTGGCCACGCCCCTTTTTCCTAGAAGCCCGTAAATCCATTGAAATAGCATTGGGGGTTTAAATTCGTTAGGCCCCGCCCCTTTGGGTCCAGACGCCCAGAATACCATTCATAGTATAGACCTCGATATGGCTGAGGGTTGAGATACTTTTGGCCACGCCCCTTTTGCCTAAAAGCCCCTAAACCCATTGAAATAGCATTGGGTGTTTAAATTCGATAGGCCCCGCCCCTTTGGGTCCAGAAGCCCAGAATACCATTAATAGTATAGACCTCGATATGGCTGAGGGTTGAGATACTTTTGGCCACGCCCCTTTTTCCTAGAAGCCCCTAAACCCATTGAAATAGCATTGGGGGTTTAAATTTGTTAGGCCCCGCCCCTTTGGGTCCAGAAGACCAGAATACCATTAATAGTATAGACCTCGACATGGCTGAGGGTTGCCATACTTTTGGCCACGCCCCTTTTTCCTAGAAGCCCCTAAACCCATTGAAATAGCATTGGGGGTTTAAATTCGTTAGGCCCCGCCCCTTTGGGTCCAGAAGCCCAGAATACCATTCATAGTATAGACCTGGACATGGCTGAGGGTTGACATACTTTTGGCCACGCCCCTTTTTCCTAGAAGCCCCTAAACCCATTGAAATAGCATTGGGGGTTTAAATTCGTTAGGCCCCGCCCCTTTGGGTCCAGAAGCCCAGAATACCATTCATAGTATAGACCTGGACATGGCTGAGGGTTGAGATACTTTTGGCCACGCCCCTTTTTCCTAGAAGCCCCTAAACCCATTGAAATAGCATTGGGGGTTTAAATTCGTTAGGCCCTGCCCCTTTGGGTCCAGAAGCCCAGAATACCATTAATTGTATAGACCTCGACATGGCTGAGGGTTGACATACTTTTGGCCACGCCCCTTTTTCCTAGAAGCCCCTAAACCCATTGAAATAGCATTGGGGGTTTAAATTCGTTAGGCCCCGCCCCTTTGGGTCCAGACGCCCAGAATACCATTCATAGTATAGACCTCGACATGGCTGAGGGTTGACATACTTTTGGCCACGCCCCTTTTTCCTAGAAGCCCCTAAACCCATTGAAATAGCATTGGGGGTTTAAATAAGTTAGGCCCCACCCCTTTGGGTCCAGAAGCTCAGAATACCATTCATAGTATAGACCTCGACATGGCTGAGGGTTGACATACTTTTGGCCACGCCCCTTTTTCCTAGAAGCCCCTAAACCCATTGAAATAGCATTGGGGGTTTAAATTCGTTAGGCCCCGCCCCTTTGGGTCCAGAAGCCCAGAATACCATTCATAGTATAGACCTGGACATGGCTGAGGGTTGACATACTTTTGGCCACGCCCCTTTTTCCTAGAAGCCCCTAAACCCATTGAAATAGCATTGGGGGTTTAAATTCGTTAGGCCCCGCCCCTTTGGGTCCACACGCCCAGAATACCATTCATAGTATAGACCTCGATATGGCTGAGGGTTGAGATACTTTTGGCCACGCCCCTTTTGCCTAAAAGCCCCTAAACCCATTGAAATAGCATTGGGGTTTTAAATTCGATAGGCCCCGCCCCTTTGGGTCCAGAAGCCCAGAATACCATTCATAGTATAGACTGGACATGGCTGAGGGTTGAGATACTTTTGGCCACGCCCCTTTTCCCTAGAAGCCCCTAAAACCATTGCAATAGCATTGGGGGTTTAAATTCGATAGGCCCCGCCCCTTTGGGTCCAGAAGCCCAGAATACCATTCATAGTATAGACCTCGACATGGCTGAGGGTTGACATACTTTTGGCCACGCCCCTTTTTCATAGAAGCCCCTAAACCCATTGAAATAGCATTGGGGGTTTAAATAAGTTAGGCCCCACCCCTTTGGGTCCAGAAGCTCAGAATACCATTCATAGTATAGACCTCGACATGGCTGAGGGTTGACATACTTTTGGCCACGCCCCTTTTTCCTAGAAGCAACAAAACCCATTGAATTTAAGTATTTTATTGAAAACTTGCAACCAGAATAACTTCACACAAACATATAGCTTAACATTAGCATTACAAAATAAACCCCAGCTTCAAATAAAAAGAGAGTCCATTTCTCCCAGTCCACATTAGGAAACCCTTCAAGTCCTTAGGGTTCAACTGAAAAAGGGGTTACCAAACTATACAGTATATACATAAAATGTACATAATTACTATATACAATATATACTCAAACGCAACACTATACACAAAAACCTATTTACAGACACAGACAAAGAAGAAATGAGGGGCACACTCAGGTGTATGTAAAGCCATATATAAGAATATATATATCAACAATTCTAAGGGGGTGTAGGACAGAAAAAGCCAAAGCCGGAAAGACGCCAGAATTTCAGCCACCTGCTCAAGGGGGCTTGAGGTGACGCCACAAACGGGACCACCCCACAGCCTCCATCCGACGCCTCTCCAAATCCCTAATCTTCCACACCTCGTGCAGAATGCCTGACACCACCACCTCACAGGAGAGGACTTTTTGCCTGAGGGATACCTGACACCGTGCATTCCACGTGAAGTATCTAACCACTACGCTAACTAGAAATAAAGTGGATAACTCAAAGTGACCAATCCTCTTGAACGCCCCATAGGCCCACTCAGGGTAACTAAGCCCCGAAAGGCACGGGATACCCATGGCACTAGACACTCTCTTATAAACTTCCACATTGAAAGGGCACTTGAGTAAGAAATGGTCCATTGTCTCCTCCTCCCCTAGACACTCCTCACGTGGGCAACCACGATCATCGACATTTCTAAACTTCAAGTTCCCTCTCACGTAGAGCTTTCCGTGGAAAGAGAGCCAGGTAATGTCCTGAAATTTCAGAGGGATCCTCCGGGAGTTAACCAGAGCAAGCCCATCTGAAGACAAACTACCTGGGCAGTCTTTTAGCGACAGCGGTACCCAGAAATGAGACCTCAAAATTCTCCTCTCCAACACCCTTCTAGAGGAGTTTTTGACTTCCCCCACCTCCAGGCCCCAACGCTTTGTCACCTTCAAGCTCAAAGTCACGTAGGTCGGGAGGTAACCATGTCTAACTCGCATATTCTTTACGTTCCCTCCATCTAACCATGCATTGAGGAAGGGAGACACCCAGACTCTAAAGCCCTCTACCCATCGAGGAGGAGCCTCTAACTGGAGGCTTTCCAGATGTAACTTAAGAAAGGTCGTCAAAAGGAATAGCACTGGGTTGACCATTCCCAGGCCTCCCTCCCTCCTCGACCTGTAGGTAACAGCTCTCTTTACTGGATTCAGTCTATTTCCCCAGAGCATCCGGAAAAACAGAGCAGAAATCCTGGTCCATCTAGATTCCGGCAAAAGGCACACATAACTGACATACAGAAAAATCGGAATCAGATAGGTTTTGATAAGGTCCACCCTTTCCCTAAGGGACAGCTTCCATTTCTTCCAGCATTCCACTTTCCGGTCAGCTTCTTCCAGCCTAAGATCCCAATTTTGAGTGGCATAATCACCGGGACCAAATCGTATACCTAAAACTTTAATCTCCTAGCTCGCCTGGGGAAGGCCATCCGGAAGGTCAAATTCCTGACCTTCCTTCCCCATCCAGAAAACTTCACTCTTTTCCTGGTTGACCTGAGAACCCGAGGCTTCCGAGTACTCTTGGACAGCCGACACCACAGCATCTGCCTCTGATGGATCTGACAAAATCACTGTGACATCGTCTGCGTAAGCCACCACTTCCAAAGAACAATCCGGGCTCAGCTGGACCCCCTTCACAATGCCACCCTCTAACCTTCTAATGAAGGGGTCGATAGCAAAGACATATAAGAGGGGGCTTAAGGGGCAGCCCTGTCTGACACCCGAATTTACCGAAAAACTGGGGCCGACCCAACCATTTATCAGAGGGAAGCTCTCGGCTTGCCTGTAGATAACACATAGCCAATCAACCACCCTTGCTGGAAGACCGTACCATTCAAGCAGGGCCCACAGGTACTCATGGTTGACCCTATCAAAAGCCTTTGACTGATCCAAAGCCAGTAGATACTTTCCCCACCCCTCAGCACGGCACCGCTCTACAGCCTCCCGGACGCCAAGGACGGCACTAAAGGTGCTCCGGCCTTTCACAGTACAGTGCTGAGAGGGAGAAAGAAGAGACCCGGAAAATTCCATCAGTCTATTGAAGAGTACCTTCGCCAGAATCTTCCTATCCGTATTAAGAAGGGCGATGGGGCGCCAGTTCTCAATACGTGATGGATCCTTACCCTTGGAAAGTAAGATAAGAGCAGACAATCTCATGGAAGGAGGGAGCAAACCCTCACCCAGGCTTTCATTAAATACTTCCGCAAGACGTGGGGCCAAGAGGTCACGAAAGGTCTTATAAAACTCAGATGTTAGACCATCTGGACCTGGGGACTTCTTTATAGACAAATAGTCTATAGCCTTCTTGACCTCATCCACTGTTATCTCATCTCCCAGAGAATCAAGAGAGCTGCCTTGACTCACAAGACCTGGCGTCTCCCTCAGAAATCGATCCATCCTCTCTCTGATAAGTGACTTCTCAGACAAAAGGCAGGAGTAAAAGGACTGCACAACTTCCAGAATGCCTCCCTTATCCTCCCGAAGGACACCCCGGTCATCATACAACCCCCTCACCTCCTTACAACTAACCGATTTCCTGCAGTTCTGGTAAGGATCAGGCGAGTGGTACTTACCATAATCCCTCTCCAGAACCAAGGAAGCAAAGCGGTCATATTGATACTCCTTCATCTGAGCCTTCACTCGGGAGATTTCCCCATCATCTCCTCGCTCAGAGATCAAGATATCCAACCTCTTTCTCAAGGCATTGTAGACATTCCTCTTTATCAAATTTCTTTTGGCTACAAGGTCACGAAAAAAGATGCGAGCTCTCTTTTTGCATACCTCCCACCACTCTGACCTACTCCATCCTGCCTCCAAAAGGGACTCCTGAGATTCAAGGAAGTCTATAAAAGACTGTCTAATCTCTTCCTCCTTCAGAAGTTCAGAGTTTAAGCGCCAAAGGCCCCGCCCCTTCTGAGGAGACTCTGAGGCGTTCAAGGATGCACACAGACAAACGTGATCAGAGAATTCTACCGGCTTCAGCAGAGGGGCTGAAGTTTTCGAACTCTCCTTAACAAAAAACCTATCTATTCTACTCCTACAACTACCTCTAAAAAAGGTGAAACCCGTGAGGTCTGGCAAATGGCGAACATGCACATCAACCAAACCCGATTGCCTGACCATACTAGCTAGATAGCGGGAATCTGAACCCAGAGTAGTCCTTGGACCTCCCCTGTCTTTTGGCCTAATCACGGTATTGAAATCACCGCCAAAGACTATCTGCCGGGTCGTGAAGAGATATGGCTTTATCTCCCCGAAAAGACACTTCCTATCCCTCGCAGTGTGGGGGCCATAAATGTTAACCAGCCTTAGGTCATGTCCCTTCAGGTTGACATCCAAAACCATACACCTGCCTACTTGAAGCTCAATAACCCGTTGGACAACCACTTTACCAGTAAAAAAGACTGCCAGCCCACTATATGGCTCGGCAGCAAGAGACCAGAATGACGGCCCACGCCTCCACTCGGCTTTCGCCTTGTGAAGATCTGCAAGCCGCCCCACCCTGGTCTCCTGCAAAAACAAAAAATCCACATCCAGGGCGTTAAAAAACTGAAAAGCCAAATGCCGAGCCCGCTCTGAAAGAATGGAGGCCACGTTTAAGGTGGCAAACTTAATGGGCTGGAGAGCCATCCTTCAGGGTTATTGAAGTAGGACCTTACTCACTTCTTCTTTGTCTGCCTTTGGGACTCCTCATCTGAGGAACCATACCTCTTACATTGCACGCCAGATGGCAAAAACTCCCCCTCCAACTCCACATCTGAGGCAGAGCCCTCACCATCTATTTGGGGGGAGACCACACCTGCCTCCCTAGCCTTACTCAACACCACCCCATCGGGGCAACCACTAGAGACCAATGTCCCCTGTTGATCCGGAGGATCTGGTGGATCTGGGACCACCAAAGGTGTCACTACCAAAGGAACGGCCTGGGTGACTCCTCCAGCACCATTCCCTTCAGCCTCAGGCCCTCGATCCACAGGATGGACCAAGGAATCCGAGTCAGAGGCATTATGTACCACCTTCTCTGTCCCCTCCACCTCCTCACAAAGCTCTGGTGACATGTTCTCCACAGTGACTACCTCCGACTCCACATTCCTCCCCTCTACCAAAAAATCTTCACCCCTGCTTGAAACCTCCTTCCTTCCCTTCCCCTTCCCCTTCCCCTTGCCCTTACCAAGGGAAGAGGCAGCCTGATAGGGAGAGACTGCGCGTGGCCCCCTTTTTCTCAGCCTCATTACCCTAGAACTTAAGATCAGGTCCCCGTTTTTATCCCTAACTATCTCCCCCTCCCCCTCTTCCTCATCACTAGAGAAAGCCCCAAACCGATTTGACAGCACCAAACCCCCATCTGGCTGACCCTTACCCTTCCCACCTTTCTTCTTCCCAACCACTAACCTGAAAGGCTCCACAGACCCTTCAGTGGACACCCTATTATCAGTAGATACCCTCTCAAGGGACACACTAGGTACATTTAGCTCACTTTGCACCGCCTCTGCAATCACACTTTGCATTTCTTTCCCAACCCTTGCTGACATATCCTCCATTTCTTTCTCAACCCTCACTGCCACAGCCACCATCTCTTTATCTACCAGAGTATTGTGAAAAGCAGATGGGCACCTACTATACGGGTGACCCTCACACCCACACAAATTGCACATTATCACATCACAATCCCTAGCTGAATGGCCTAGCTTGTTACACTTTGAACATTTCTGTGCGGGGCAATCTTTACTGATGTGACGAAAATCACCACATCTATGGCACATTCTGGGTTGCCCCGCATAGAAACACTGAATACGGTCAGTGCCTATGTAGGCAGCAGACGGAATATGTATCCCTTGTCTAAGTTTAACCGTGGCCGACCAGGCTCCCCCCCATACTCCTAAACCACCAGGGACCTTAACTAACGGCTCAACAATAGACTCCACGAACCTCCTAAGCCAAAAGGTCAAATCACATTCACTTAGGGACTCATTCCTAACCAAAATGGTCACCTTAGCAGTCTCCTTCCTAGTCACAGCATAAGCCGTGTAATTCACCCATGGGGCCTTAACCTTCAACTCTGGCCATTTTGACCAAAATGCCTGCAGGCCGTTATAAGTCTGAAAACTCAAATCATATTCATTAGACCCCACGGGATGGATGCAGGCGTAAATATCATTGACCACAAACCCTGTCTTCAAAAACTCCTGCAAAAAATCATTCCTATGAGGCGGAGGGTCACTACTGGTCCACTTTAGCTGGACCACATTCCGTCTCTTTGTACTTTGAACAAAACCATTTGGAGCCATCACCTGACTATTTCCAACAGCCCTTGCAGCGGTTCTTGTTACAGCCCCAGCATACGAGACCACCCCTGGCACCACAGGAGTCCTCGTTGCTTCACTAATTACACTCCCAACCCTAGTCACAGATGGAACCACTGCTAAACCTTTTTGCACAGGAACAGACTTCTCCCCTTTATTCTGCTCCCCCTCTAAAAGCTGCAAAGCAGCTCTTACTCGCACAGGAACCTCCAGATTACCAAACACCGTTTCCACAACCTGAAATTGTGCTGGACTTAAATCAGATTTTTCTAAAGCTGGCATTCCCTGTGCCACTTTATCACCCTTGGCCCCCGAAACCTTCCCCCCAAGGGGTTTACCCCCTACCACAGAAACTTTTTCTTTCCTTTCACTCACCATTTGTATCACTTCATCTGATATCAATTTATTATTAGCAGACCCTCCTTGCTCTACATCTACCTCCATTTGCCCACGCAGATCATCCCTCAATTCCTTTTCATTATTATCTACTACATCATTTGCCTTATCCTCTATTATCATATCCTGCACCACCACATTCGGAGGTAATTCAGAGGCCTCTGCACATAGCGGCAACAATAAAGATTTCAATTGATTATTGACCTCCTTTAAACGATCTTCCAACTCTACAAGTTCAGCCGTATAAACACCTCTGATTCTGCTAGAGACACTATTACGTTTTTTCCTTTTTGCTGATACCATTTTACCAAGCCTTGAAACTTCCTTTTTTAACTCAGCCACTGTGAGCTGCTGCTCAGGCTGCGCTTGCACAGCTTCATTAACCCTTTTTACATCAGCCTCTAGAAGCTGCAGCTCAAGAAAAGATTCAGTCACCTCCTGACTGGACATATTTACTTCAGACTCTAGGACAGTCATGTTTACACAGTTACTCATACCTGGTTCGGATGACACAGGCTGCTTACTGTTCCCATCAGGGCATACTGACTGCACCACAACTCCTGCAGCCACATCACCCACAGGTTCAGCCACAATTTCTCCAGGATCAGGATCAGGTACAGCCACAGGTACACTCAGGTGAGTTACATCACACACCCTTTTTTCACTGTTAGCAGCCTGAGGCTTTGTCACATTATTTGGCCCCACCATCACCTCTCCAATGACAGGCACACCAGTCACTGTTGCTTTAAATTTGCAAGCTTGGACATCAGGCTGATTTGCAGACACAGCTGCACCACCAATGCAGGAATCCACAGACTTATCTGCTCCAGAACTACAAGGTCCCACAGCAGGCTCAAGCTGCAGAGGCTTTCCATGCTTGTTTCCCACACTGGATACTGCAGGCTGCACCAGCACTTTCTCCTCCGCTTGCACAGCCACAGGTGCAATTAGGTGAGTTACATCACACACCCTTTTTCCACTGTTATCAGCCAGAGACTTTGTCACATTACTTGGCCCCACCATCACCTCTCCAATGACAGGCACATCAGTCACTGTTGCTTTAAATTTGCAAGCTTGGACATCAGGCTGATTTGCAGACACCACTGCACCACCAATGCAGGAATCCACAGACTTATCTGCTCCAGAACTACCAGGTCCCACAGCAGGCTCCAGCTGCAGAGGCTTTCCATGCTTGTTTCCCACACTGGATACTGCAGGCTGCACCAGCACTTTCTCCTCTGCATGCACAGCCACAGGTGCAATTAGGTGAGTTACATCACACACCCTTTTTCCACTGTTAGCAGCCAGAGGCTTTGTCACATTAATTGGCCCCACCATCACCTCTCCAATGACAGGCCCACCAGTAACTGTTGCTTTACCTTTGCAGGCATGGACATCAGGCTGATTTGCAGACACCGCTGCACCACCAATGCAGGAATCCACAGACTTATCTGCTCCAGAACTGCAAGGTCCCACAGCAGGCTCCAGCTGCAAAGGCTTTCCATGCTTGTTTCCCACACTGGATACTGCAGGCTGCACCAGCACTTTCTCCTCTGCATGCACAGCCACAGGTGCAATTAGGTGAGTTACATCACACACCCTTTTTCCACTGTTAGCAGCCAGAGGCTTTGTCACATTACTTGGCTTGTTTCCCACACTGGATACTGCAGGCTGCACCAGCACTTTCTCCTCTGTATGCACAGTCACAGGTGCACTCAGGTGAGTTACATCACACACCTTTTCATGCTCTGCAGTTTTTCCCCGAAAAGGGGGTAACATACCAGGTGAAATCAGCTTTCTTCCACTTGGCAGAACCATAGGGATTTTAGCCTGGGACTCCTCCACATCTTCCTCCCCAGGAGGGTCCATCATATTTGGGACAAACCCAGATGGGACACTACTTTCCTTTCTCTAACACTCTGAGAAAGCAGGAGCTCAGTTTCCAAACGACCACACCTAACAGCCGCTTTTGCCTAGAAGCCCCTAAACCCATTGAAATAGCAATGGGGGTTTAAATAAGTCAGGCCCCACCCCTTTGGGTCCAGAAGCTCAGAATACCATTCATAGTATAGACCTCGACATGGCTGAGGGTTGACATACTTTTGACCATGCCCCTTTTTCCTAGAAGCCCCTAAACCCATTGAAATAGCATTGGGGGTTTAAATAAGTTAGGCCCCACCCCTTTGGGTCCAGAAGCTCAGAATACCATTCATAGTATAGACCTCGACATGGCTGAGGGTTGACATACTTTTGGCCACGCAACTTTTTCCTAGAAGCCCCTAAACCCATTGAAATAGCATTGGGGGTTTAAATTCGTTAGGCCCCGCCCCTTTGGGTCCAGAAGCCCAGAATACCATTCATAGTATAGACCTCGACATGGCTGAGGGTTGAGGTACTTTTGGCCACGCCCCTTTTTCCTAGAAGCCCCTAAACCTATTGAAATAGCATTGGGGGTTTAAATTCGTTAGGCCCCGCCCCTTTGGGTCCAGAAGACCAGAATACCATTAATAGTATAGACCTCGACATGGCTGAGGGTTGCCATACTTTTGGCCACGCCCCTTTTTCCTAGAAGCCCCTAAACCCATTGAAATAGCATTGGGGGTTTAAATTCGTTAGGCCCCGCCCCTTTGGGTCCAGAAGCCCAGAATACCATTCATAGTATAGACCTGGACATGGCTGAGGGTTGACATACTTTTGGCCACGCCCCTTTTTCCTAGAAGCCCCTAAACCCATTGAAATAGCATTGGGGGTTTAAATTCGTTAGGCCCCGCCCCTTTGGGTCCAGAAGCCCAGAATACCATTCATAGTATAGACCTGGACATGGCTGAGGGTTGAGATACTTTTGGCCACGCCCCTTTTTCCTAGAAGCCCCTAAACCCATTGAAATAGCATTGGGGGTTTAAATTCGATAGGCCCCGCCCCTTTGGGTCCAGAAGCCCAGAATACCATTCATAGTATAGACCTCGACATGGCTGAGGGTTGACATACTTTTGGTCACGCCCCTTTTTCCTAGAAGCCCCTAAACCCATTGAAATAGCATTGGGGGTTTAAATTCGTTAGGCCCCGCCCCTTTGGGTCCAGACGCCCAGAATACCATTCATAGTATAGACCTGGACATGGCTGAGGGTTGACATACTTTTGGCCACGCCCCTTTTTCCTAGAAGCCCCTAAACCCATTGAAATAGCAATGGGGGTTTAAATAAGTCAGGCCCCACCCCTTTGGGTCCAGAAGCTCAGAATACCATTCATAGTATAGACCTCGACATGGCTGAGGGTTGACATACTTTTGGCCACGCCCCTTTTTCCTAGAAGCCCCTAAACCCATTGAAATAGCATTGGGGGTTTAAATAAGTTAGGCCCCACCCCTTTGGGTCCAGAAGCTCAGAATACCATTCATAGTATAGACCTCGACATGGCTGAGGGTTGACATACTTTTGGCCACGCCCCTTTTTCCTAGAAGCCCCTAAACCCATTGAAATAGCATTGGGGGTTTAAATAAGTTAGGCCCCACCCCTTTGGGTCCAGAAGCTCAGAATACCATTCATAGTATAGACCTCGACATGGCTGAGGGTTGACATACTTTTGGCCACGCAACTTTTTCCTAGAAGCCCCTAAACCCATTGAAATAGCATTGGGGGTTTAAATTCGTTAGGCCCCGCCCCTTTGGGTCCAGAAGCCCAGAATACCATTCATAGTATAGACCTCGACATGGCTGAGGGTTGAGGTACTTTTGGCCACGCCCCTTTTTCCTAGAAGCCCCTAAACCTATTGAAATAGCATTGGGGTTTAAATTCGTTAGGCCCCGCCCCTTTGGGTCCAGAAGACCAGAATACCATTAATAGTATAGACCTCGACATGGCTGAGGGTTGCCATACTTTTGGCCACGCCCGTTTTTCCTAGAAGCCCCTAAACCCATTGAAATAGCATTGGGGGTTTAAATTCGTTAGGCCCCGCCCCTTTGGGTCCAGAAGCCCAGAATACCATTCATAGTATAGACCTGGACATGGCTGAGGGTTGACATACTTTTGGCCACGCCCCTTTTTCCTAGAAGCCCCTAAACCCATTGAAATAGCATTGGGGGTTTAAATTCGTTAGGCCCCGCCCCTTTGGGTCCAGAAGCCCAGAATACCATTCATAGTATAGACCTGGACATGGCTGAGGGTTGAGATACTTTTGGCCACGCCCCTTTTTCCTAGAAGCCCCTAAACCCATTGAAATAGCATTGGGGGTTTAAATTCGATAGGCCCCGCCCCTTTGGGTCCAGAAGCCCAGAATACCATTCATAGTATAGACCTCGACATGGCTGAGGGTTGACATACTTTTGGCCACGCCCCTTTTTCCTAGAAGCCCCTAAACCCATTGAAATAGCATTGGGGGTTTAAATTCGTTAGGCCCCGCCCCTTTGGGTCCAGACGCCCAGAATACCATTCATAGTATAGACCTCGACATGGCTGAGGGTTGACATACTTTTGGCAACGCCCCTTTTTCCTAGAAGCCCCTAAACCCATTGAAATAGCATTGGGGGTTTAAATAAGTTAGGCCCCACCCCTTTGGGTCCAGAAGCTCAGAATACCATTCATTGTATAGACCTCGACATGGCTGAGGGTTGACATACTTTTGGCCACGCCCCTTTTTCCTAGAAGCCCCTAAACCCATTGAAATAGCATTGGGGGTTTAAATTCGTTAGGCCCCGCCCCTTTGGGTCCAGAAGCCCAGAATACCATTCATAGTATAGACCTGGACATGGCTGAGGGTTGAGATACTTTTGGCCACGCCCCTTTTTCCTAGAAGCCCCTAAACCCATTGAAATAGCATTGGGGGTTTAAATTCGTTAGGCCCCGCCCCTTTGGGTCCAGAAGACCAGAATACCATTCATAGTATAGACCTGGACATGGCTGAGGGTTGAGATACTTTTGGCCACGCCCCTTTTTCCTAGAAGCCCCTAAACCCATTGAAATAGCATTGGGGGTTTAAATTCGTTAGGCCCCGCCCCTTTGGGTCCAGACGCCCAGAATACCATTCATAGTATAGACCTCGACATGGCTGAGGGTTGACATACTTTTGGCCACGCCCCTTTTTCCTAGAAGCCCCTAAACCCATTGAAATAGCATTGGGGGTTTAAATAAGTTAGGCCCCACCCCTTTGGGTCCAGAAGCTCAGAATACCATTCATTGTATAGACCTCGACATGGCTGAGGGTTGACATACTTTTGGCCACGCCCCTTTTTCCTAGAAGCCCCTAAACCCATTGAAATAGCATTGGGGGTTTAAATTCGTTAGGCCCCGCCCCTTTGGGTCCAGAAGCGAAGAATACCATTCATAGTATAGACCTGGACATGGCTGAGGGTTGAGATACTTTTGGCCACGCCCCTTTTTCCTAGAAGCCCCTAAACCCATTGAAATAGCATTGGGGGTTTAAATTCGTTAGGCCCCGCCCCTTTGGGTCCAGAAGCCCAGAATACCATTCATAGTATAGACCTGGACATGGCTGAGGGTTGAGATACTTTTGGCCACGCCTCTTTTTCCTAGAAGCCCCTAAACCCATTGAAATAGCATTGGGGGTTTAAATTCGTTAGGCCCCGCCCCTTTGGGTCCAGAAGCCCAGAATACCATTCATAGTATAGAACTCGACATGGCTGAGGGTTGAGATACTTTTGGCCACGCCCCTTTTTCCTAGAAGCCCCTAAACCCATTGATATAGCATTGGGGGTTTAAATTCGTTAGGCCCCGCCCCTTTGGGTCCAGAAGCCCAGAATACCATTCATAGTATAGACCTCGACATGGCTGAGGGTTGACATACTTTTGGCCACGCCCCTTTTTCCTAGAAGCCCCTAAACCCATTTAAATAGCATTTGGGTTTTAAATTCGTTAGGCCCCGCCCCATTGGGTCCAGAAGCCCAGAATACCATTCATAGTATAGACTTGGACATGGCTGAGGGTTGAGATACTTTTGGCCACGCCTCTTTTTCCTAGAAGCCCCTAAACCCATTGAAATAGCATTGGGGGTTTAAATTCGTTAGGCCCCGCCCCTTTGGGTCCAGAAGCCCAGAATACCATTCATAGTATAGAACTCGACATGGCTGAGGGTTGAGATACTTTTGGCCACGCCCCTTTTTCCTAGAAGCCCCTAAACCCATTGATATAGCATTGGGGGTTTAAATTCGTTAGGCCCCGCCCCTTTGGGTCCAGAAGCCAAGAATACCATTCATAGTATAGACCTCGACATAGCTGAGGGTTGAGATACTTTTGGCCACGCCCCTTTTGCCTAAAAGCCCCTAAACCCATTGAAATAGCATTGGGGGTTTAAATTCGATAGGCCCCGCCCCTTTGGGTCCAGAAGCCCAGAATACCGTTCATAATATAGACCTCGACATGGCTGAGGGTTGAGATACTTTTGGCCTCGCCCCTTTTTCCTAGAAGCCCCTAAACCCATTAAAATAGTATTGGGGGTTTAAATTCGATAGGCCCCGCCCCTTTGGGTCCAGATGCCCAGAATACCATTCATAATATAGACCTCGACATGGCTGAGGGTTGACATACTTTTGGCCACGCCCCTTTTTTCCTAGAAGCCCCTAAACCCATTGAAATAGCATTGTGGGTTTAAATTCGTTAGGCCCCGCCCCTTTGGGTCCAGAAGCCGAGAATACCATTCATAGTATAGACCTCGATATGGCTGAGGGTTGACATACTTTTGGCCACGCCCCTTTTTCCTAGAAGCCTCTAAACCCATTGAAATAGCATTGGTGGTTTAAATTCGTTAGGCCCCGCCCCTTTGGGTCCAGAAGCCCAGAATACCATTCATAGTATAGACCTCGACATGGCTGAGGGTTGACATACTTTTGGTCACGCCCCTTTTTCCTAGAAGCCCCTAAACCCATTGAAATAGCATTGGGGGTTTCAATTCGATAGGCCCCGCCCCTTTGGGTCCAGAAGCCCAGAATACCATTCATAGTATAGACCTCGACATGGCTGAGGGTTGACATACTTTTGGCCTCGCCCCTTTTTCCTAGAAGCCCCTAAACCCATTAAAATAGTATTGGGGGTTTAAATTCGATAGGCCCCGCCCCTTTGGGTCCAGAAGACCAGAATACCATTCATAATATAGACCTCGACATGGCTGAGGGTTGACATACTTTTGGCCACGCCCCTTTTTTCCTAGAAGCCCCTAAACCCATTGAAATAGCATTGTGGGTTTAAATTCGTTAGGCCCCGCCCCTTTGGGTCCAGAAGCCCAGAATACCATTCATAGTATAGACCTCGATATGGCTGAGGGTTGACATACTTTTGGCCACGCCCCTTTTTACTAGAAGCCTCTAAACCCATTGAAATAGCATTGGTGGTTTAAATTCGTTAGGCCCCGCCCCTTTGGGTCCAGAAGCCCAGAATACCATTCATAGTATAGACCTCGACATGGCTGAGGGTTGACATACTTTTGGTCACGCCCCTTTTTCCTAGAAGCCCCTAAACCCATTGAAATAGCATTGGGGGTTTCAATTCGATAGGCCCCGCCCCTTTGGGTCCAGAAGCCCAGAATACCATTCATAGTATAGACCTCGACATGGCTGAGGGTTGACATACTTTTTGCCACGCCCCTTTTTTCCAAGAAGCCCCTAAACCCATTGAAATAGCATTGAGGGTTTAAATTCGTTAGGCCCCACCCCTTTGGGTCCAAAAGCCCAGAATACCATTAATAGTATAGACCTCGACATGGCTGAGGGTTGACATACTTTAGGCCACGCCCCTTTTTCCTAGAAGCCCCTAAACCCATTGATATAGCATTGGGGGTTTAAATTCGTTAGGCCCCGCCCCTTTGGGTCCAGACGCCCAGAATACCATTCATAGTATAGACCTCGACATGGCTGAGGGTTGACATACTTTGGCCACGCCCCCTTTTCCTAGAAGCCCCTAAACCCATTGAAATAGCATTGGGGGTTTAAATAAGTTAGGCCCCGCCCCTTTGGGTCCAGAAGCCCAGAATACCATTCATAGTATAGACCTCGACATGGCTGAGGGTTGAGATACTTTTGGCCACGCCCTTTTTTCCTAGAAGCGCCTAAACCCATTGAAAAAGCATTGGGGGTTTAAATTCGTTAGGCCCCGCCCCTTTGGGTCCAGACGCCCAGAATACCATTCATAGTATAGACCTCAATATGGCTGAGGGTTGAGATACTTTTGGCCACGCCCCTTTTGCCTAAAAGCCCCTAAACCCATTGAAATAGCATTGGTTGTTTAAATTCGATAGGCCCCGCCCCTTTGGGTCCAGAAGCCCAGAATACCATTCATAGTATAGACCTGGACATGGCTGAGGGTTGACATACTTTTGGCCACGCCCCTTTTCCCTAGAAGACCCTAAACCCATTGAAATAGCATTGGGGGTTTAAATAAGTTAGGCCCCGCCCCTTTGGGTCCAGAAGCTCAGAATACCATTCATAGTATAGAACTCGACATGGCTGAGGGTTGACATACTTTTGGCCACGCCCCTTTTGCCTAGAAGCCCCTAAACCCATTGAAATAGCATTGGGGGTTTAAATTCGTTAGGCCCCGCCCCTTTGGGTCCAGAAGCCCAGAATACCATTCATAGTATAGACCTCGACATGGCTGAGGGTTGACATACTTTTGGCCACGCCCCTTTTTTCCTAGAAGCCCATAAACCCATTGAAATAGCATTGGGGGTTTAAATTCGTTAGGCCCCGCCCCTTTGGGTCCAGAAGCCCAGAATACCATTCATAGTATAGACCTGGACATCGCTGAGGGTTGAGATACTTTTGGCCATGCCCCTTTTTCCTAGAAGCCCCTAAACCCATTGAAATAGCATTGGGGGTTTAAATTCGTTAGGCCCCGCCCCTTTGGGTCCAGACGCCCAGAATACTATTCATAGTATAGACCTCGATATGGCTGAGGGTTGAGATACTTTTGGCCACGCACCTTTTGCCTAAAAGCCCCTAAACCCATTGAAATAGCATTGGGGGTTTAAATTCGATAGGCCCCGCCTCTTTGGGTCCAGAAGCCCAGAATTCCATTCACAGTATAGAACTCGACATGGCTGAGGGTTGAGATACTTTTGGCCTGGCCCCTTTTGCCTAAAAGCCCCTAAACCCATTGAAATAGCATTGGGGGGTTACATTCGTTAGGCCCCGCCCCTTTGGGTCCAGAAGCCCAGAATACCATTAATAGTATAGACCTCGACATGGCTGAGGGCTGACATACTTTTGGCCACGCCCCTTTTTCCTAGAAGCCCCTAAACCCATTGAAATAGCATTGGGGGTTTAAATTTGTTAGGCCCCGCCCCTTTGGGTCCAGACGCCCAGAATACCATTCATAGTATAGACCTCGACATGGCTGAGGTTTGACATACTTTTGGACACGCCCCTTTTTCCTAGAAGCCCCTAAACCCATTGTAATAGCATTGGGGGTTTAAATTCGTTAGGACCCGCCCCTTTGGGTCCAGAAGCCCAGAATACCATTCATAGTATAGACCTCGACATGGCTGAGGGTTGACATACTTTTGGCCACGCCCCTTTTTCCTAGAAGTACCTAAACCCATTGAAATAGCATTGGGGGTTTAAATAAGTTAGGCCCCGCCCCTTTGGGTCCAGAAGCCCAGAATACCATTCATAGTACAGATCTGGACATGGCTGAGGGTTTAGATACTTTTGGTCACGCCCCTTTTTCCTAGAAGCCCCTAAACCCATTGAAATAGCATTGAGGGTTTAAATTCGTTAGGCCCCACCCCTTTGGGTCCAAAAGCCCAGAATACCATTAATAGTATAGACCTCGACATGGCTGAGGGTTGACATACTTTTGGTAACGCCCCTTTTTCCTAGAAGCCCCTAAACCCATTGAAATAGCATTGGGGGTTTAAATTCGTTAGGCCCCGCCCCTTTGGGTCCAGACGCCCAGAATACCATTCATAGTATAGACCTCGATATGGCTGAGGGTTGAGATACTTTTGGCCACGCCCCTTTTGTCTAAAAGCCCCTAAACCCATTGAAAAAGCATTGGGGTTTAAATTCGATAGGCCCCGCCCCTTTGGGTCCAGAAGGTCAGAATACCATTCATAGTATAGACCTCGACATGGCTGAGGGTTGACATACTTTTGGCCACGCCCCTTTTTCCTAGAAGCCCCTAAACCCATTGAAATAGCATTGGGGGTTTAAATAAGTTAGGCCCCGCCCCTTTGGGTCCAGAAGCTCAGAATACCATTCATAGTATAGAACTCGACATGGCTGAGGGTTTACATACTTTTGGCCACGCCCCTTTTTCCTAGAAGCCCCTAAACCCATTGAAATAGCATTGGGGGTTTAAATTCGTTAGGCCCCGCCCCTTTGGGTCCAGAAGCCCAGAATACCATTCATAGTATAGACCTCGACATGGCTGAGGGTTGACATACTTTTGGCCACGCCCCTTTTTTCCTAGAAGCCCATAAACCCATTGAAATAGCATTGGGGGTTTAAATTCGTTAGGCCCCGCCCCTTTGGGTCCAGAAGCCCAGAATACCATTCATAGTATAGACCTGGACATCGCTGAGGGTTGAGATACTTTTGGCCATGCCCCTTTTTCCTAGAAGCCCCTAAACCCATTGAAATAGCATTGGGGGTTTAAATTCGTTAGGCCCCGCCTCTTTGGGTCCAGACGCCCAGAATACTATTCATAGTATAGACCTCGATATGGCTGAGGGTTGAGATACTTTTGGCCACGCCCCTTTTGCCTAAAAGCCCCTAAACCCATTGAAATAGCATTGGGGGTTTAAATTCGATAGGCCCCGCCTCTTTGGGTCCAGAAGCCCAGAATTCCATTCACAGTATAGAACTCGACATGGCTGAGGGTTGAGATACTTTTGGCCTGGCCCCTTTTGCCTAAAAGCCCCTAAACCCATTGAAATAGCATTGGGGGGTTACATTCGTTAGGCCCCGCCCCTTTGGGTCCAGAAGCCCAGAATACCATTAATAGTATAGACCTCGACATGGCTGAGGGCTGACATACTTTTGGCCACGCCCCTTTTTCCTAGAAGCCCCTAAACCCATTGAAATAGCATTGGGGGTTTAAATTCGTTAGGCCCCGCCCCTTTGGGTCCAGACGCCCAGAATACCATTCATAGTATAGACCTCGACATGGCTGAGGTTTGACATACTTTTGGACACGCCCCTTTTTCCTAGAAGCCCCTAAACCCATTGTAATAGCATTGGCGGTTTAAATTCGTTAGGCCCCGCCCCTTTGGGTCCAGAAGCCCAGAATACCATTCATAGTATAGACCTCGACATGGCTGAGGGTTGACATACTTTTGGCCACGCCCCTTTTTCCTAGAAGCCCCTAAACCCATTGAAATAGCATTGGGGGTTTAAATAAGTTAGGCCCCGCCCCTTTGGGTCCAGAAGCCCAGAATACCATTCATAGTATAGATCTGGACATGGCTGAGGGTTTAGATACTTTTGGCCACGCCCCTTTTTCCTAGAAGCCCCTAAACCCATTGAAATAGCATTGAGGGTTTAAATTCGTTAGGCAACACCCCTTTGGGTCCAAAAGCCCAGAATACCATTAATAGTATAGACCTCGACATGGCTGAGGGTTGACATACTTTTGGCCACGCCCCTTTTTCCTAGAAGCCCCTAAACCCATTGAAATAGCATTGGGGGTTTAAATTCGTTAGGCCCCGCCCCTTTGGGTCCAGACGCCCAGAATACCATTCATAGTATAGACCTCGACATGGCTGAGGGTTGACATACTTTTGGCCACGCCCCTTTTTCCTAGAAGCCCCTAAACCCATTGAAATAGCGTTAGGTGTTTAAATTCGTTAGGCCCCGCCCCTTTGGGTCCAGAAGCCCAGAATACCATTCATAGTATAGACCTCGACATGGCTGAGGGTTGACATACTTTTGGCCACGCCCCTTTTTCCTAGAAGCCCCTAAACCCATTGAAATAGCATTGGGGGTTTAAATTCGATAGGCCCCGCCCCTTTGGGTCCAGAAGCCCAGAATACCATTCATAGTATAGACCTCGACATGGCTGAGGGTTGAGATACTTTTGACCATGCCCTTTTTTCCTAGAAGCCCCTAAACCCATTGAAAAAGCATTGGGGGTTTAAATTCGTTAGGCCCCGCCCCTTAGGGTCCAGACGCCCAGAATACCATTCATAGTATAGACGTAGACATGGCTGAGGGTTGACATACTTTTGGTCACGCCCCTTTTTCCTAGAAGCCCCTAAACCCATTGAAATAGCATTAGGGGTTTAAATTCGTTAGGCCCCGCCCCTTTGGGTCCAGAAGCCCAGAATACCATTAATAGTATAGAACTCGACATGGCTGAGGGTTGACATACTTTTGGCCACGCCCCTTTTTCCTAGAAGCCCCTAAACCCATTGAAATAGCATTGGGGGTTTAAATTCGTTAGGCCCCGCCCCTTTGGGTCCAGACGCCCAGAATACCATTCATAGTATAGACCTCGACATGGCTGAGGGTTGACATACTTTTGGCCACGCCCCTTTTTCCTAGAAGCCCCTTAACCCATTGTAATAGCATTGGGGGTTTAAATTCGATAGGCCCCGCCCCTTTGGGTCCAGAAGCCCAGAATACCATTCATAGTATAGACCTCGACATGGCTGAGGGTTGACATACTTTTGGCCACGCCCCTTTTTCCTAGAAGCCCCTAAACCCATTGAAATAGCATTGGGGGTTTAAATAAGTTAGGCCCCGCCCCTTTGGGTCCAGAAGCCCAGAATACCATTCATAGTATAGACCTGGACATGGCTGAGGGTTGAGATACTTTTGGCCACGCCCCTTTTTCCTAGAAGCCCCTAAACCCATTGAAATAGCATTGAGGGTTTAAATTCGTTAGGCCCCACCCCTTTGGGTCCAAAAGCCCAGAATACCATTAATAGTATAGACCTCGACATGGCTGAGGGTTGACATACTTTTGGCCACTCCCCTTTTTCCTAGAAGCCCCTAAACCCCTTGAAATAGCATTGGGGGTTTAAATTCGTTAGGCCCCGCCCCTTTGGGTCCAGACGCCCAAAATACCATTCATAGTATAGACCTCGACATGGCTGAGGGTTGACATACTTTTGGCCACGCCCCTTTTTCTTAGAAGCCCCTAAACCCATTGAAATAGCATTGGGGTTTTAAATAAGTTAGGGCCCGCCCCTTTGGGTCCAGAAGCCCAGAATACCATTCATAGTATAGACCTCAACATGGCTGAGGGATTACATACTTTTGGCCACGCCCCTTTTTCCTAGAAGCCCCTAAACCCATTGAAATAGCATTGGGGGTTTCAATTCGTTAGGCCCCGCCCCTTTTGGCCCAGAAGCCCAGAATACCATTCATAGTATATACCTCGACATGGCTGAGGGTTGAGATACTTTTGGCCATGCCCTTTTTTCCTAGAAGCGCCTAAACCCATTGAAATAGCATTGGGGCTTTAAATAAGTTAGGCCCCGCCCCTTTGGGTCCAGAAGCCCAGAATACAATTCATAGTATAGACCTCGACATGGCTGAGGGTTGACATACTTTTGGCCACGCCCCTTTTGCCTAGAAGCCCCTAAACCCATTGAAATAGCATTGGGGGTTTAAATTCGTTAGGCCCCGCCCCTTTGGGTCCAGAAGCCCAGAATACCATTCATAGTATAGACCTCGACATGGCTGAGGGTTAAGATACTTTTGGCCACGCCCCTTTTTCCTAGAAGCCCCTAAACCCATTGAAATAGCATTGGGGGTTTAAATTCGTTAGGCCCCGCCCCTTTGGGTACAGACGCCCAGAATACCATTCATAGTATAGACCTCGACATGGCTGAGGGTTGACATACTTTTGGTCACGCCCCTTTTTCCTAGAAGCCCCTAAACCCATTGAAATAGCATTGGGGGTTTAAATTCGATAGGCCCCGCCCCTTTGGGTCCAGAAGCCCAGAATACCATTCATAGTATAGACCTCGACATGGCTGAGGGTTGACATACTTTTTGCCACGCCCCTTTTTTCCTAGAAGCCCCTAAACCCATTGAAATAGCATTGAGGGTTTAAATTCGTTAGGCCCCACCCCTTTGGGTCCAAAAGCCCAGAATACCATTAATAGTATAGACCTCGACATGGCTGAGGGTTGACATACTTTAGGCCACGCCCCTTTTTCCTAGAAGCCCCTAAACCCATTGAAATAGCATTGGGGGTTTAAATTCGTTAGGCCCCGCCCCTTTGGGTCCAGACGCCCAGAATTCCATTCATAGTATAGACCTCGACATGGCTGAGGGTTGACATACTTTGGCCACGCCCCTTTTTCCTAGAAGCCCCTAAACCCATTGAAATAGCATTGGGGGTTTAAATAAGTTAGGCCCCGCCCCTTTGGGTCCAGAAGCCCAGAATACCATTCATAGTATAGACCTCGACATGGCTGAGGGTTGAGATACTTTTGGCCACGCCCTTTTTTCCTAGAAGCGCCTAAACCCATTGAAAAATCATTGGGGGTTTAAATTCGTTAGGCCCCGCCCCTTTGGGTCCAGACGCCCAGAATACCATTCATAGTATAGACCTCAATATGGCTGAGGGTTGAGATACTTTTGGCCACGCCCCTTTTGCCTAAAAGCCCCTAAACCCATTGAAATAGCATTGGGGGTTTAAATTCGATAGGCCCCGCCCCTTTGGGTCCAGAAGCCCAGAATACCATTCATAGTATAGACCTGGACATGGCTGAGGGTTGACATACTTTTGGCCACGCCCCTTTTCCCTAGAAGACCCTAAACCCATTGAAATAGCATTGGGGGTTTAAATTCTATAGGCCCCGCCCCTTTGGGTCCAGAAGCCCAGAATACCATTCATAGTATAGACCTCGACATGGCTGAGGGTTGAGATACTTTTGGCCACGCCCCTTTTTCCTAGAAGCCCCTAAACCCATTGAAATAGCATTGGGGGTTTAAATTCGATAGGCCCCGCCCCTTTGGGTCCAGGCGCCCAGAATACCATTCATAGTATAGACCTCGAAATGGCTGAGGGTTGACATACTTTTGGTCACGCCCCTTTTTCCTAGAAGCCCCTAAACCCATTGAAATAGCATTGGGGGTTTAAATTCGTTAGGCCCCGCCCCTTTGGGTACAGACGCCCAGAATACCATTCATAGTATAGACCTCGAAATGGCTGAGGGTTGACATACTTTTGGTCACGCCCCTTTTTCCTAGAAGCCCCTAAACCCATTGAAATAGCATTGGGGGTTTAAATTCGTTAGGCCCCGCCCCTTTGGGTCCAGAAGCCCAGAATACCATTCATAGTATAGACCTCGACATGGCTGAGGGTTGGCATACTTTTGGCCACGCCCCTTTTTCCTAGAAGCCCCTAAACCCATTGAAATAGCATTGGGGGTTTAAATTCGTTAGGCCCCGCCCCTTTGGGTCCAGAAGCCCAGAATACCATTCATAGTATAGACTTGGACATGGCTGAGGGTTGAGATCCTTTTGGCCACGCCCCTTTTTCCTAGAAGCCCCTAAACCCATTGAAATAGCATTGGGGGTTTAAATTCGTTAGGCCCCGCCCCTTTGGGTCCAGAAGACCAGAATACCATT
This sequence comes from Crinia signifera, assembly GCF_055691185.1. NCBI lineage: Eukaryota > Metazoa > Chordata > Amphibia > Anura > Myobatrachidae > Crinia > Crinia signifera. The sequence continues at coordinate 12,420 of NW_028142310.1, read as the reverse complement.
AATAGTATAGACCTCGACATGGCTGAGGGTTGCCATACGTTTGGCCACGCCCCTTTTTCCTAGAAGCCCCTAAACCCATTGAAATAGCATTGGGGGTTTAAATTCGTTAGGCCCCGCCCCTTTGGGTCCAGAAGCCCAGAATACCATTCATAGTATAGACCTGGACATGGCTGAGCGTTGACATACTTTTGGCCACGCCCCTTTTCCTAGAAGCCCCTAAACCCATTGAAATAGCATTGGGGGTTTAAATTCGTTAGGCCCCGCCCCTTTGGGTCCAGAAGACCAGAATACCATTAATAGTATAGACCTCGACATGGCTGAGGGTTGCCATACGTTTGGCCATGCCCCTTTTTCCTAGAAGCCCCTAAACCCATTGAAATAGCATTGGGGGTTTAAATTCGTTAGGCCCCGCCCCTTTGGGTCCAGAAGCCCAGAATACCATTCATAGTATAGACCTGGACATGGCTGAGTGTTGACATACTTTTGGCCACGCCCCTTTTTCCTAGAAGCCCCTAAACCCATTGAAATAGCATTGGGGGTTTAAATTCGTTAGGCCCCGCCCCTTTGGGTCCAGAAGCCCAGAATACCATTCATAGTATAGACCTGGACATGGCTCAGGGTTGAGATACTTTTGGACACGCCCCGTTTTCCTAGAAGCCCCTAAACCCATTGAAATAGCATTGGGGGTTTAAATTCGTTAGGCCCCGCCCCTTTGGGTCCAGAAGCCCAGAATACCATTAATTGTATAGACCTCGACATGGCTGAGGGTTGACATACTTTTGGCCACGCCCCTTTTTCCTAGAAGCCCCTAAACCCATTGAAATAGCATTGGGGGTTTAAATTCGTTAGGCCCCGCCCCTTTGGGTCCAGACGCCCAGAATACCATTCATAGTATAGACCTCGATATGGCTGAGGGTTGAGATACTTTTGGCCACGCCCCTTTTGCCTAAAAGCCCCTAAACCCATTGAAATAGCATTGGGGGTTTAAATTCGATAGGCCCCGCCCCTTTGGGTCCAGAAGCCCAGAATACCATTCATAGTATAGACCTGGACATGGCTGAGGGTTGAGATACTTTTGACCACGCCCCTTTTTCCTAGAAGCCCCTAAACCCATTGAAATAGCATTGGGGGTTTAAATTCGTTAGGCCCCGCCCCTTTGGGTACAGACGCCCAGAATACCATTCATAGTATAGACCTCGACATGGCTGAGGGTTGACATACTTTTGGTCACGCCCCTTTTTCCTAGAAGCCCCTAAACCCATTGAAATAGCATTGGGGGTTTAAATTCGATAGGCCCCGCCCCTTTGGGTCCAGAAGCCCAGAATACCATTCATAGTATAGACCTCGACATGGCTGAGGGTTGACATACTTTTTGCCACGACCCTTTTTTCCTAGAAGCCCCTAAACCCATTGAAATAGCATTGAGGGTTTAAATTCGTTAGGCCCCACCCCTTTGGGTCCAAAAGCCCAGAATACCATTAATAGTATAGACCTCGACATGGCTGAGGGTTGACATACTTTAGGCCACGCCCCTTTTTCCTAGAAGCCCCTAAACCCATTGAAATAGCATTGGGGGTTTAAATTCGTTAGGCCCCGCCCCTTTGGGTCCAGACGCCCAGAATACCATTCATAGTATAGACCTCGACATGGCTGAGGGTTGACATACTTTGGCCACGCCCCTTTTTCCTAGAAGCCCCTAAACCCATTGAAATAGCATTGGGGGTTTAAATAAGTTAGGCCCCGCCCCTTTGGGTCCAGAAGCCCAGAATACCATTCATAGTATAGACCTCGACATGGCTGAGGGTTGAGATACTTTTGGCCACGCCCTTTTTTCCTAGAAGCGCCAAAACCCATTGAAAAAGCATTGGGGGTTTAAATTCGTTAGGCCCCGCCCCTTTGGGTCCAGACGCCCAGAATACCATTCATCGTATAGACCTCAATATGGCTGAGGGTTGAGATACTTTTGGCCACGCCCCTTTTGCCTAAAAGCCCCTAAACCCATTGAAATAGCATTGGGGGTTTAAATTCGATAGGCCCCGCCCCTTTGGGTCCAGAAGCCCAGAATACCATTCATAGTATAGACCTGGACATGGCTGAGGGTTGACATACTTTTGGCCACGCCCCTTTTCCCTAGAAGACCCTAAACCCATTGAAATAGCATTGGGGGGTTAAATTCGATAGGCCCCGCCCCTTTGGGTCCAGAAGCCCAGAATACCATTCATAGTATAGACCTCGACATGGCTGAGGGTTGACATACTTTTGGCCATGCCCCTTTTTCCTAGAAGCCCCTAAACCCATTGAAATAGCATTGTGGGTTTAAATTCGTTAGGCCCCGCCCCTTTGGGTCCAGACGCCCAGAATACCATTCATAGTATAGACCTCGACATGGCTGAGGGTTGACATACTTTTGGCCACGCCCCTTTTTCCTAGAAGCCCCTAAACCAATTGAAATAGCATTGGGGGTTTAAATAAGTTAGGCCCCGCCCCTTTGGGTCCAGAAGCCCAGAATACCATTCATAGTATAGACCTCGACATGGCTGAGGGTTGACATACTTTTGGCAACGCCCCTTTTGCCTAGAAGCCCCTAAACCCATTGAAATAGCATTGGGGGTTTAAATTCGTTAGGCCCCGCCCCTTTGTGTCCAGAAGCCCAGAATACCATTCATAGTATAGACCTCGACATGGCTGAGGGTTAAGATACTTTTGGCCACGCCCCTTTTTCCTAGAAGCCCCTAAACCCATTGAAATAGCATTGGGGGTTTAAATTCGTTAGGCCCCGCCCCTTTGGGTACAGATGCCCAGAATACCATTCATAGTATAGACCTCGAAATGGCTGAGGGTTGACATACTTTTGGTTACGCCCCTTTTTCCTAGAAGCCCCTAAACCCATTGAAATAGCATTGGGGGTTTAAATAAGTTAGGCCCCGCCCCTTTGGGTCCAGAAGCCCAGAATACCATTTATAGTATAGACCTCGACATGGCTGAGGGTTGGCATACTTTTGGCCACGCCTCTTTTTCCTAGAAGCCCCTAAACCCATTGAAATAGCATTGGGGGTTTAAATTCGTTAGGCCCCGCCCCTTTGGGTCCAGAAGCCCAGAATACCATTCATAGTATAGACTTGGACATGGCTGAGGGTTGAGATCCTTTTGGCCACGCCCCTTTTTCCTAGAAGCCCCTAAACCCATTGAAATAGCATTGGGGGTTTAAATTCGTTAGGCCCCGCCCCTTTGGGTCCAGAAGACCAGAATACCATTAATAGTATAGACCTCGACATGGCTGAGGGTTGCCATACGTTTGGCCACGCCCCTTTTTCCTAGAAGCCCCTAAACCCATTGAAATAGCATTGGGGGTTTAAATTCGTTAGGCCCCGCCCCTTTGGGTCCAGAAGCCCAGAATACCATTCATAGTATAGACCTGGACATGGCTGAGCGTTGACATACTTTTGGCCACGCCCCTTTTTCCTAGAAGCCCCTAAACCCATTGAAATAGCATTGGGGGTTTAAATTCGTTAGGCCCCGCCCCTTTGGGTCCAGAAGACCAGAATACCATTCATAGTATAGACCTGGACATGGCTGAGGGTTGAGATACTTTTGGACACGCCCCGTTTTCCTAGAAGCCCCTAAACCCATTGAAATAGCAATGGGGGTTTAAATTCGTTAGGCCCCGCCCCTTTGGGTCCAGAAGCCCAGAATACCATTAATTGTATAGACCTCGACATGGCTGAGGGTTGACATACTTTTGGCCACGCCCCTTTTTCCTAGAAGCCCCTAAACCCATTGAAATAGCATTGGGGGTTTAAATTCGATAGGCCCCGCCCCTTTGGGTCCAGAAGCCCAGAATACCATTCATAGTATAGACCTCGACATGGCTGAGGGTTGACATACTTTTTGCCACGCCCCTTTTTCCTAGAAGCCCCTAAACCCATTGAAATAGCATTGGGGGTTTAAATTCGTTAGGCCCCGCCCCTTTGGGTACAGACGCCCAGAATACCATTCATAGTATAGACCTCGAAATGGCTGAGGGTTGACATACTTTTGGTTACGCCCCTTTTTCCTAGAAGCCCCTAAACCCATTGAAATAGCATTGGGGGTTTAAATAAGTTAGGCCCCGCCCCTTTGGGTCCAGAAGCCCAGAATACCATTTATAGTATAGACCTCGACATGGCTGAGGGTTGGCATACTTTTGGCCACGCCCCTTTTCCCTAGAAGCCCCTAAACCCATTGAAATAGCATTGGGGGTTTAAATTCGTTAGGCCCTGCCCCTTTGGGTCCAGAAGCCCAGAATACCATTCATAGTATAGACTTGGACATGGCTGAGGGTTGAGATCCTTTTGGCCACGCCCCTTTTTCCTAGAAGCCCCTAAACCCATTGAAATAGCATTGGGGGTTTAAATTCGTTAGGCCCCGCCCCTTTGGGTCCAGAAGACCAGAATACCATTAATAGTATAGACCTAGACATGGCTGAGGGTTGCCATACGTTTGGCCACGCCCCTTTTTCCTAGAAGCCCCTAAACCCATTGAAATAGCATTGGGGGTTTAAATTCGTTAGGCCCCGCCCCTTTGGGTCCAGACGCCCAGAATACCATTCATAGTATAGACCTCAATATGGCTAAGGGTTGAGATACTTTTGGCCACGCCCCTTTTGCCTAAAAGCCCCTAAACCCATTGAAATAGCATTGGGGGTTTAAATTCGATAGGCCCCGCCCCTTTGGGTCCAGAAGCCCAGAATACCATTCATAGTATAGACCTCGACATGGCTGAGGGTTGAGATACTTTTGGCCACGCCCCTTTTTCCTAGAAGCTTCTAAACCCATTGAAATAGCATTGGGGGTTTAAATTCGATAGGCCCCGCCTCTTTGGGTCCAGGCGCCCAGAATACCATTCATAGTATAGACCTCGACATGGCTGAGGGTTGACATACTTTTGGCCACGCCCCTTTTTCCTAGAAGCCCCTAAACCCATTGAAATAGCATTGTGGGTTTAAATTCGTTAGGCCCCGCCCCTTTGGGTCCAGACGCCCAGAATACCATTCATAGTATAGACCTCGACATGGCTGAGGGTTGACATACTTTTGGCCACGCCCCTTTTTCCTAGAAGCCCCTAAACCAATTGAAATAGCATTGGGGGTTTAAATAAGTTAGGCCCCGCCCCTTTGGGTCCAGAAGCCCAGAATACCATTCATAGTATAGACCTGGACATGGCTGAGGGTTGACATACTTTTGGCCACGCCCCTTTTCCCTAGAAGACCCTAAACCCATTGAAATAGCATTGGGGGTTTAAATTCGATAGGCCCCGCCCCTTTGGGTCCAGAAGCCCAGAATACCATTCATAGTATAGACCTCGACATGGCTGAGGGTTGAGATACTTTTGGCCACGCCCCTTTTTCCTAGAAGCCCCTAAACCCATTGAAATAGCATTGGGGGTTTAAATTCGATAGGCCCCGCCTCTTTGGGTCCAGGCGCCCAGAATACCATTCATAGTATAGACCTCGACATGGCTGAGGGTTGACATACTTTTGGCCACGCCCCTTTTTCCTAGAAGCCCCTAAACCCATTGAAATAGCATTGTGGGTTTAAATTCGTTAGGCCCCGCCCCTTTGGGTCCAGACGCCCAGAATACCATTCATAGTATAGACCTCGACATGGCTGAGGGTTGACATACTTTTGGCCACGCCCCTTTTTCCTAGAAGCCCCTAAACCAATTGAAATAGCATTGGGGGTTTAAATAAGTTAGGCCCCGCCCCTTTGGGTCCAGAAGCCCAGAATACCATTCATAGTATAGACCTGGACATGGCTGAGGGTTGACATACTTTTGGCCACGCCCCTTTTCCCTAGAAGACCCTAAACCCATTGAAATAGCATTGGGGGTTTAAATTCGATAGGCCCCGCCCCTTTGGGTCCAGAAGCCCAGAATACCATTCATAGTATAGACCTCGACATGGCTGAGGGTTGAGATACTTTTGGCCACGCCCCTTTTTCCTAGAAGCCCCTAAACCCATTGAAATAGCATTGGGGGTTTAAATTCGATAGGCCCCGCCTCTTTGGGTCCAGGCGCCCAGAATACCATTCATAGTATAGACCTCGACATGGCTGAGGGTTGACATACTTTTGGCCACGCCCCTTTTTCCTAGAAGCCCCTAAACCCATTGAAATAGCATTGTGGTTTAAATTCGTTAGGCCCCGCCCCTTTGGGTCCAGACGCCCAGAATACCATTCATAGTATAGACCTCGACATGGCTGAGGGTTGACATACTTTTGGCCACGCCCCTTTTTCCTAGAAGCCCCTAAACCAATTGAAATAGCATTGGGGGTTTAAATAAGTTAGGCCCCGCCCCTTTGGGTCCAGAAGCCCAGAATACCATTCATAGTATAGACCTCGACATGGCTGAGGGTTGACATACTTTTGGCAACGCCCCTTTTGCCTAGAAGCCCCTAAACCCATTGAAATAGCATTGGGGGTTTAAATTCGTTAGGCCCCGCCCCTTTGGGTCCAGAAGCCCAGAATACCATTCATAGTATAGACCTCGACATGGCTGAGGGTTAAGATACTTTGGCCACGCCCCTTTTTCCTAGAAGCCCCTAAACCCATTGAAATAGCATTGGGGGTTTAAATTCGTTAGGCCCCGCCCCTTTGGGTACAGACGCCCAGAATACCATTCATAGTATAGACCTCGAAATGGCTGAGGGTTGACATACTTTTGGTTACGCCCCTTTTTCCTAGAAGCCCCTAAACCCATTGAAATAGCATTGGGGGTTTAAATAAGTTAGGCCCCGCCCCTTTGGGTCCAGAAGCCCAGAATACCATTTATAGTATAGACCTCGACATGGCTGAGGGTTGGCATACTTTTGGCCACGCCCCTTTTTCCTAGAAGCCCCTAAACCCATTGAAATAGCATTGGGGGTTTAAATTCGTTAGGCCCCGCCCCTTTGGGTCCAGAAGTCCAGAATACCATTCATAGTATAGACTTGGACATGGCTGAGGGTTGAGATCCTTTTGGCCACGCCCCTTTTTCCTAGAAGCCCCTAAACCCATTGAAATAGCATTGGGGGTTTAAATTCGTTAGGCCCCGCCCCTTTGGGTCCAGAAGACCAGAATACCATTAATAGTATAGACCTCGACATGGCTGAGGGTTGCCATACGTTTGGCCACGCCCCTTTTTCCTAGAAGCCCCTAAACCCATTGAAATAGCATTGGGGGTTTAAATTCGTTAGGCCCCGCCCCTTTGGGTCCAGAAGCCCAGAATACCATTCATAGTATAGACCTGGACATGGCTGAGCGTTGACATACTTTTGGCCACGCCCCTTTTTCCTAGAAGCCCCTAAACCCATTGAAATAGCATTGGGGGTTTAAATTCGTTAGGCCCCGCCCCTTTGGGTCCAGAAGACCAGAATACCATTAATAGTATAGACCTCGACATGGCTGAGGGTTGCCATACGTTTGGCCACGCCCCTTTTTCCTAGAAGCCCCTAAACCCATTGAAATAGCATTGGGGGTTTAAATTCGTTAGGCCCCGCCCCTTTGGGTCCAGAAGCCCAGAATACCATTCATAGTATAGACCTGGACATGGCTGAGTGTTGACATACTTTTGGCCACGCCCCTTTTTCCTAGAAGCCCCTAAACCCATTGAAATAGCATTGGGGGTTTAAATTCGTTAGGCCCCGCCCCTTTGGGTCCAGAAGCCCAGAATACCATTCATAGTATAGACCTGGGACATGGCTGAGGGTTGAGATACTTTTGGACACGCCCCGTTTTCCTAGAAGCCCCTAAACCCATTGAAATAGCATTGGGGGTTTAAATTCGTTAGGCCCCGCCCCTTTGGGTCCAGAAGCCCAGAATACCATTAATTGTATAGACCTCGACATGGCTGAGGGTTGACATACTTTTGGCCACGCCCCTTTTTCCTAGAAGCCCCTAAACCCATTGAAATAGCATTGGGGGTTTAAATTCGATAGGCCCCGCCCCTTTGGGTCCAGAAGCCCAGAATACCATTCATAGTATAGACCTCGACATGGCTGAGGGTTGACATACTTTTTGCCACGCCCCTTTTTCCTAGAAGCCCCTAAACCCATTGAAATAGCATTGGGGGTTTAAATTCGTTAGGCCCCGCCCCTTTGGGTACAGACTCCCAGAATACCATTCATAGTATAGACCTCGAAATGGCTGAGGGTTGACATACTTTTGGTTACGCCCCTTTTTCCTAGAAGCCCCTAAACCCATTGAAATAGCATTGGGGGTTTAAATAAGTTAGGCCCCGCCCCTTTGGGTCCAGAAGCCCAGAATACCATTTATAGTATAGACCTCGACATGGCTGAGGGTTGGCATACTTTTGGCCACGCCCCTTTTCCCTAGAAGCCCCTAAACCCATTGAAATAGCATTGGGGGTTTAAATTCGTTAGGCCCCGCCCCTTTGGGTCCAGAAGCCCAGAATACCATTCATAGTATAGACTTGGACATGGCTGAGGGTTGAGATCCTTTTGGCCACGCCCCTTTTTCCTAGAAGCCCCTAAACCCATTGAAATAGCATTGGGGTTTAAATTCGTTAGGCCCCGCCCCTTTGGGTCCAGAAGACCAGAATACCATTAATAGTATAGACCTCGACATGGCTGAGGGTTGCCATACGTTTGGCCACGCCCCTTTTTCCTAGAAGCCCCTAAACCCATTGAAATAGCATTGGGGGTTTAAATTCGTTAGGCCCCGCCCCTTTGGGTCCAGACGCCCAGAATACCATTCAAAGTATAGACCTCAATATGGCTGAGGGTTGAGATACTTTTGGCCACGCCCCTTTTGCCTAAAAGCCCCTAAACCCATTGAAATAGCATTGGGGGTTTAAATTCGATAGGCCCCGCCCCTTTGGGTCCAGAAGCCCAGAATACCATTCATAGTATAGACCTGGACATGGCTGAGGGTTGACATACTTTTGGCCACGCCCCTTTTCCCTAGAAGACCCTAAACCCATTGAAATAGCATTGGGGGTTTAAATTCGATAGGCCCCACCCCTTTGGGTCCAGAAGCCCAGAATACCATTCATAGTATAGACCTCGACATGGCTGAGGGTTGAGATACTTTTGGCCACGCCCCTTTTTCCTAGAAGCCCCTAAACCCATTGAAATAGCATTGGGGGTTTAAATTCGATAGGCCCCGCCTCTTTGGGTCCAGGCGCCCAGAATACCATTCATAGTATAGACCTCGACATGGCTGAGGGTTGACATACTTTTGGCCACGCCCCTTTTTCCTAGAAGCCCCTAAACCCATTGAAATAGCATTGTGGGTTTAAATTCGTTAGGCCCCGCCCCTTTGGGTCCAGACGCCCAGAATACCATTCATAGTATAGACCTCGACATGGCTGAGGGTTGACATACTTTTGGCCACGCCCCTTTTTCCTAGAAGCCCCTAAACCAATTGAAATAGCATTGGGGGTTTAAATAAGTTAGGCCCCGCCCCTTTGGGTCCAGAAGCCCAGAATACCATTCATAGTATAGACCTCGACATGGCTGAGGGTTGACATACTTTTGGCAACGCCCCTTTTGCCTAGAAGCCCCTAAACCCATTGAAATAGCATTGGGGTTTAAATTCGTTAGGCCCCGCCCCTTTGGGTCCAGAAGCCCAGAATACCATTCATAGTATAGACCTCGAACATGGCTGAGGGTTAAGATACTTTTGGCCACGCCCCTTTTTCCTAGAAGCCCCTAAACCCATTGAAATAGCATTGGGGGTTTAAATTCGTTAGGCCCCGCCCCTTTGGGTACAGACGCCCAGAATACCATTCATAGTATAGACCTCGAAATGGCTGAGGGTTGACATACTTTTGGTTACGCCCCTTTTTCCTAGAAGCCCCTAAACCCATTGAAATAGCATTGGGGGTTTAAATAAGTTAGGCCCCGCCCCTTTGGGTCCAGAAGCCCAGAATACCATTTATAGTATAGACCTCGACATGGCTGAGGGTTGGCATACTTTTGGCCACGCCCCTTTTTCCTAGAAGCCCCTAAACCCATTGAAATAGCATTGGGGGTTTAAATTCGTTAGGCCCCGCCCCTTTGGGTCCAGAAGCCCAGAATACCATTCATAGTATAGACTTGGACATGGCTGAGGGTTGAGATCCTTTTGGCCACGCCCCTTTTTCCTAGAAGCCCCTAAACCCATTGAAATAGCATTGGGGGTTTAAATTCGTTAGGCCCCGCCCCTTTGGGTCCAGAAGACCAGAATACCATTAATAGTATAGACCTCGACATGGCTGAGGGTTGCCATACGTTTGGCCACGCCCCTTTTTCCTAGAAGCCCCTAAACCCATTGAAATAGCATTGGGGGTTTAAATTCGTTAGGCCCCGCCCCTTTGGGTCCAGAAGCCCAGAATACCATTCATAGTATAGACCTGGACATGGCTGAGCGTTGACATACTTTTGGCCACGCCCCTTTTTCCTAGAAGCCCCTAAACCCATTGAAATAGCATTGGGGGTTTAAATTCGTTAGGCCCCGCCCCTTTGGGTCCAGAAGACCAGAATACCATTAATAGTATAGACCTCGACATGGCTGAGGGTTGCCATACGTTTGGCCACGCCCCTTTTTCCTAGAAGCCCCTAAACCCATTGAAATAGCATTGGGGGTTTAAATTCGTTAGGCCCCGCCCCTTTGGGTCCAGAAGCCCAGAATACCATTCATAGTATAGACCTGGACATGGCTGAGTGTTGACATACTTTTGGCCACGCCCCTTTTTCCTAGAAGCCCCTAAACCCATTGAAATAGCATTGGGGGTTTAAATTCGTTAGGCCCCGCCCCTTTGGGTCCAGAAGCCCAGAATACCATTCATAGTATAGACCTGGACATGGCTGAGGGTTGAGATACTTTTGGACACGCCCCGTTTTCCTAGAAGCCCCTAAACCCATTGAAATAGCATTGGGGGTTTAAATTCGTTAGGCCCCGCCCCTTTGGGTCCAGACGCGCAGAATACCATTCATAGTATAGACCTCGACATGGCTGAGGGTTGCCATACGTTTGGCCACGCCCCTTTTTCCTAGAAGCCCCTAAACCCGTTGAAATAGCATTGGGGGTTTAAATTCGTTAGGCCCCGCCCCTTTGGGTCCAGAAGCCCAGAATACCATTCATAGTATAGACCTGGACATGGCTGAGTGTTGACATACTTTTGGCCACGCCCCTTTTTCCTAGAAGCCCCTAAACCCATTGAAATAGCATTGGGGGTTTAAATTCGTTAGGCCCCGCCCCTTTGGGTCCAGAAGCCCAGAATACCATTCATAGTATAGACCTGGACATGGCTGAGGGTTGAGATACTTTTGGACACGCCCCATTTTCCTAGAAGCCCCTAAACCCATTGAAATAGCATTGGGGGTTTAAATTCGTTAGGCCCCGCCCCTTTGGGTCCAGAAGCCCAGAATACCATTAATTGTATAGACCTCGACATGGCTGAGGGTTGACATACTTTTGGCCACGCCCCTTTTTCCTAGAAGCCCCTAAACCCATTGAAATAGCATTGGGGGTTTAAATTCGTTAGGCCCCGCCTCTTTGGGTCCAGACGCCCAGAATACTATTCATAGTATAGACCTCGATATGGCTGAGGGTTGAGATACTTTTGGCCACGCCCCTTTTGCCTAAAAGCCCCTAAACCCATTGAAATAGCATTGGGGGTTTAAATTCGATAGGCCCCGCCTCTTTGGGTCCAGAAGCCCAGAATTCCATTCACAGTATAGAACTCGACATGGCTGAGGGTTGAGATACTTTTGGCCTGGCCCCTTTTGCCTAAAAGCCCCTAAACCCATTGAAATAGCATTGGGGGGTTACATTCGTTAGGCCCCGCCCCTTTGGGTCCAGAAGCCCAGAATACCATTAATAGTATAGACCTCGACATGGCTGAGGGCTGACATACTTTTGGCCACGCCCCTTTTTCCTAGAAGCCCCTAAACCCATTGAAATAGCATTGGGGGTTTAAATTCGTTAGGCCCCGCCCCTTTGGGTCCAGACGCCCAGAATACCATTCATAGTATAGACCTCGACATGGCTGAGGTTTGACATACTTTTGGACACGCCCCTTTTTCCTAGAAGCCCCTAAACCCATTGTAATAGCATTGGCGGTTTAAATTCGTTAGGCCCCGCCCCTTTGGGTCCAGAAGCCCAGAATACCATTCATAGTATAGACCTCGACATGGCTGAGGGTTGACATACTTTTGGCCACGCCCCTTTTTCCTAGAAGCCCCTAAACCCATTGAAATAGCATTGGGGGTTTAAATAAGTTAGGCCCCGCCCCTTTGGGTCCAGAAGCCCAGAATACCATTCATAGTATAGATCTGGACATGGCTGAGGGTTTAGATACTTTTGGCCACGCCCCTTTTTCCTAGAAGCCCCTAAACCCATTGAAATAGCATTGAGGGTTTAAATTCGTTAGGCAACACCCCTTTGGGTCCAAAAGCCCAA